>NW_027010456.1:0-31648 GCF_036934945.1 Oncorhynchus masou masou
CTAGTATCTTTCATACAAACACACGTTTACCGTATTATAAATTATATCACAATTTCTTTCTTTTTTTCTTTCTTTTATTAACCTTTATTTTACTAGGCAAGTCAGTTAAGAACAAATTCTTATTTTCAATGACGGCCTAGGAACAGTGGGTTAACTGCCTGTTCAGGGGCAGAACAACAGATTCGGGGATTTGAACTTGCAACCTTCCGGTTACTAGTCCTTCCGGTTACTAGTCTAACCACTAGGCTACCCTGCCGCCCGATGAGAAGACAACCTACCTGTTGTGAGTATCCTCTGAACATGGGGTTAACAGCCTTGATCCCATGGAACAGACTGGTGGGGACGACATAGGATGGTCTGAAACACCACAGAAGAAAAGGGTTAGGACTGTGTCAAACACCACAGAAGAAAAAAGGTTAGGACTGTGTCAAACACCACAGAAGAAAAGGTTAGGACTGTGTCAAACACCACAGAAGAAAAGGTTAGGACTGTGTCAAACACCACAGAAGAAGAAGGTTAGGACTGTGTCAAACACCACAGAAGAAGAAGGTTAGGACTGTGTCAAACTCCACAGAAGAAAAGGTTAGGACTGTGTCAAACACCACAGAAGAAAAGGTTAGGACTGTGTCAAACACCACAGAAGAAAAGGTTAGGACTGTGTCAAACACCACAGAAGAAAAGGTTAGGACTGTGTCAAACACCACAGAAGAAAAAGGTTAGGACTGTCAAACACCACAGAAGAAAAGGTTAGGACTGTGTCAAACACCACAGAAGAAAAAGGTTAGGACTGTCAAACACCACAGAAGAAAAAGGTTAGGACTGTCAAACACCACAGAAGAAAAAGGTTAGGACTGTCAAACACCACAGAAGAAAAGGTTAGGACTGTCAAACACCACAGAAGAAAAGGTTAGGACTGTGTGTAACACCACAGAAGAAAAGGTTAGGACTGTGTGTAACACCACAGAAGAAAAGGTTAGGACTGTGTCAAACACCACAGAAGAGAAAGGTTAGGACTGTGTCAAACACCACAGAAGAAAAGGTTAGGACTGTGTCAAACACCACAGAAGAAAAGGTTAGGACTGTGTCAAACACCACAGAAGAAAAAGGTTAGGACTGTCAAACACCACAGAAGAAAAGGTTAGGACTGTGTCAAACACCACAGAAGAAAAGGTTAGGACTGTCAAACACCACAGAAGAAAAAGGTTAGGACTGTCAAACACCACAGAAGAAAAAGGTTAGGACTGTCAAACACCACAGAAGAAAAGGTTAGGACTGTCAAACACCACAGAAGAAAAGGTTAGGACTGTGTGTAACACCACAGAAGAAAAGGTTAGGACTGTGTGTAACACCACAGAAGAAAAGGGTTAGGACTGTGTGTAACACCACAGAAGAAGAATAGCGTACATTGGCTTTTATTATGAACCTTGATTTAACCAGGAGGACCCACTGAGACCAGGGTATCATTTCCAATGGTGCCCTGACAACAACCGTTCAAGCAATGTGAGGAACTATTTGGTATTTCTATTTATTAAGTATAACAATTATTATGGATCCCCATTAGTTCCTGCCCAAGGCAGCAGCGACTCTTCCTGGGGTTTATTATTAAATAACTTATTTTCCACCAGTCCCCGCTGTTCCCTAAGGTGTATTTTTATCTGTTTTTAAATCTGATTCTACTGCTGCATCAGTTACCTGATGTGGAATAGAGTTCCATGTAGTCATGGCTCTATGTAGTACTGTGGAATAGAGTTCCATGTAGTCATGGCTCTATGTAGTACTGTGGAATAGAGTTCCATGTAGTCATGGCTCTATGTAGTACTGTGGAATAGAGTTCCATGTAGTCATGGCTCTATGTAGTCCTGTGGAATAGAGTTCCATGTAGTCATGGCTCTATGTAGTACTGTGGAATAGAGTTCCATGTAGTCATGGCTCTATGTAGTACTGTGGAATAGAGTTCCATGTAGTCATGGCTCTATGTAGTACTGTGGAATAGAGTTCCATGTTGTCATGGCTCTATGTAGTACTGTGGAATAGAGTTCCATGTAGCTCTATGTAGTACTGTGGAATAGAGTTCCATGTAGTCATGGCTCTATGTAGTACTGTGGAATAGAGTTCCATGTAGTCATGGCTCTATGTAGTACTGTGGAATAGAGTTCCATGTTGTCATGGCTCTATGTAGTACTGTGGAATAGAGTTCCATGTAGCTCTATGTAGTACTGTGGAATAGAGTTCCATGTAGTCATGGCTCTATGTAGTACTGTGGAATAGAGTTCCATGTAGTCATGGCTCTATGTAGTACTGTGGAATAGAGTTCCATGTTGTCATGGCTCTGTGTAGTACTGTGGAATAGAGTTCCATGTTGTCATGGCTCTATGTAGTACTGTGGAATAGAGTTCCATGTAGTCATGGCTCTATGTGGTACTGTGGAATAGAGTTCCATGTAGTCATGGCTCTATGTAGTACTGTGGAATAGAGTTCCATGTCATCATGGCTCTGTGTAGTACTGTGGAATAGAGTTCCATGTAGTCATGGCTCTATGTAGTACTGTGGAATAGAGTTCCATGTAGTCATGGCTCTATGTAGTACTGTGGAATAGAGTTCCATGTTGTCATGGCTCTGTGTAGTACTGTGGAATAGAGTTCCATGTTGTCATGGCTCTATGTAGTACTGTGGAATAGAGTTCCATGTTGTCATGGCTCTATGTGGTACTGTGGAATAGAGTTCCATGTAGTCATGGCTCTATGTAGTACTGTGGAATAGAGTTCCATGTAGTCATGGCTCTATGTAGTACTGTGGAATAGAGTTCCATGTAGTCATGGCTCTATGTAGTACTGTGGAATAGAGTTCCATGTAGTCATGGCTCTATGTAGTACTGTGGAATAGAGTTCCATGTAGTCATGGATCTGTGTAGTACTGTGGAATAGAGTTCCATGTTGTCATGGCTCTGTGTAGTACTATGGAATAGAGTTCCATGTAGTCATGGCTCTATGTAGTACTGTGGAATAGAGTTCCATGTAGCTCTATGTAGTACTGTTGGAATAGAGTTCCATGTAGTCATGGCTCTATGTAGTACTGTGGAATAGAGTTCCATGTAGTCATGGCTCTATGTAGTACTGTGGAATAGAGTTCCATGTAGTCATGGCTCTATGTAGTACTGTGGAATAGAGTTCCATGTAGTCATTGCTCTATGTCAGGGGGTGTCAAAGTCAAATGGACGGAGGCCAAATAAAAATAGCTATGTCGAGGGTCGAATTGTTCAATGTTCACGAAAAATTTTAAATGACGACATATAGTTCAGTGAACCAATTGGAACTCACGAAAACTTTTTGCAATAACAAATATATTCCAATATGATCGATAAATAAAGTACTATTTTCTTATGGCTCTGTCAGTAATCTTTAATTTTCACGACAATAAAGACAAATTTCTTTATATAAAAATCCCCATAACATGAACATTAAATGAAAGAAACCGTATTCAAGGCACCATCAGTAGCCTATATTTTCTATTTTAGCAAAAGTGGGCTAAATTTACTTCAAAGAAAAAACAATAATAGCAATTTTCTATCATCCACTCAACTGAAATATTTTTAAAATATAATTGGATTGAAATACAATAAAATAAAGTGCAAAAATCTATTAATCAAAAACAACACTTTGTTTAAGGAGAAGTAACATGCAGTGAAAACAAATATTAAACTTTAACTTTTAAACTTGAACTGAGTAAAAACTCTAAATATGTGATTGCACAGTAATGTTCACTTGTTTGAGGTTGAGGGTGATACTTGGTGGTGTCCCATCTTTTCCACAAGTTCATCAATGTTCGGGGTAAGGCTCTGAGCTGAGGAAATCCTCAGAATTGAGTGGAGGTGTTCAGCAGTAAGTCGACTTCTGTGTGATGTTTTGTTCAGGTTCATCAAAGAAAAAAGTTGTTCACACAGGTATGTGCTGCCAAACATAGACAACGTTTGAGCAGCCTGGATGCGCAGCTGGGGCATTGTGTCGGGGAGGAAGCGGCGTAACTCCGCAGCACCCACTGCCGCGATATTTTGCCCTCAGTGCATCATTGCATTGGAGGTCAATCAACTCCATTTGGAGGTTTGGTGGTGAGCTTTCCACGCCAACAGCAAATGGGTTACCGAGCAGTTCCAACCTGCTTTTTTGTGCTTCAAAGTCAGCAAATCGGCGTCGAAAGTCAGCGGCAAGCATACCTATTTTATCAGCCAACTGTGCGCTTCGGAACGCACTGGTAGAGAGCTTTCTTTCATGGTCTGGGCAGCTGGGAAAGTGGCTCAAATTTTCTTTCCGCATCTACGCGTCCACAGAGTCAGTTTGGTTTTAAATGCCTTCACTGTACTGTACATATCAGAGATGACATGATCCCGACCCTGTGAGCTGCAAGTTCATTGCATTCAGATGACTCAGTAATGTCACACAGAAAAGCCATTTCACACAGAAACATTTCGTCTTGGAGTTGTGTTGTGTCTTTCCCTTTGCTGTCCAAGAACAGACAAATCTCCTCACTAAGCTCCGAAACATCTTTGAAGCACTTTCCCTGGCTCAGCCATCGCACTTCTGTGTGATAAGGCAAATCACCATGCTCCGCTTCTAACTCCGTCAGAAATGCCTTCGAACTGGCGGTGATTCAAACCTTTGGCTCTGATAGTTAACTGTCAGCAGTGATGATGCTCATTACATGCTCCATTTTCAAGCGCTTTGATCGCAGCAACGCTTCCTGGTGTAATGATACAATGATAAGCTGTCAGCTCACCTGTCGCGTTTTCCTCTTGCATCTTTTCCCGTATCTTCGCCACCAGTCCGCCTCCTGTGTCCACACATCGCAGGTGCTCCGTCTGGTTGGTCAAACCCATGAGTTTTTCCCAAGGCAGCTCCATCTCATTTACACATCTTGACACCTCTTCATACAAATCATGCCCCGGAGTTGTGCCATGCATAGACGTAAAGCCAAAAACTCCTCTGTCACGCTTAGGCTGGAGTCCACTCCGCGGATGAAAATTGACAACTGGGCAATGTCAGAAAATGTCGGTGCTCTCATCCACAGCGCAAGGAATATGCAATGAAATCTTTTCCTTTTTCACAAGCTGCTCTTTTAGATTGATGGACAACTGGTCTCACTCTCTCGGCAATGGTGTTTCTGCTCAGACTCACATTTAAAAAGAGTTGCCTTTTTCTGGGCAAACTTCGTCACAAACTTTAATCATGCAGTTTTTGATGAAATCCCTCCGTAAATGGCCGGCTGATTTAGCGATCTCTTCTGCCAAAATAAAACTGGCCTTGACAGCAGCCTGGCCTTGTGATTTGGCTTTTTTGAACAGAGCCTGTCGAGATTTGAGAGCCTACGTTTAATTCCTCTGCCTTTGTAGCCTTTGTTCCATGTCCATATTCTTGTTTTTGTCCGCGTGTTTCGTTTCATAATGTCAGTCTCAGATTATACTCTTTCAGTACCGCCACACTTTCTCCACACAGAAGACACACAGGTTTTCGCAGCTACCTCCGTGAACATATACTCCGACTCCCACCTTGTTTGAAACCCCGGCTCTCAGTGTCCACCTTCCGTTTGCCATTTTTGATGGGTATCTGAAAGTTAATTTTACTGTGATGCTGATCGACTGCTGTAGCTAATAAATATTGAAATGAAAGCAGCCTACTGCTCGGTGCGTCACCGTTGCATTGTGGGAAATGTAGTATTGGTGCGTGTAAAAGATCTGCGGGCTGCCGGCTTGCTGCGGTCTGCGGGCCGGTTCCTAATAATAAATCAAGATCATCCCAGGGGCCGTAAAAACCTTCTCGCTGGCCGGATGTGGCCCGCGGGCCTTGACTCTGACATATGTGCTCTATGTGGTACTTGTGGAATAGAGTTCCATGTAGTCATGGCTCTATGTAGTACTGTGGAATAGAGTTCCATGTTGTCATGGCTCTGTGTAGTACTGTGGAATAGAGTTCCATGTAGTCATGGCTCTATGTAGTACTGTGGAATAGAGTTCCCACGTAGGTCATGTCTCTATGTAGTACTGTGGAATAGAGTTCCATGTAGTCATGGCTCTATGTAGTACTGTGGAATAGAGTTCCATGTAGTCATGGCTCTATGTAGTACTGTGGAATAGAGTTCCATGTATTCATGGCTCTATGTAGTACTGTGGAATAGAGTTCCATGTAGTCATGGCTCTATGTAGTACTGTGCACCTCCCATAGTCTGTTCTGGACTTGGGGACTGTGAAGAGACCTCTGGTGGCATGTCTTGTGGGGTATGTATGGGTGTCTGAGCTGTGTGTTAGTAGTTTAAACAGACCTCTGGTGGCATGTCTTGTGGGGTATGTATGGGTGTCTGAGCTGTGTGCTAGTGGTTTAAATAGACCTCTGGTGGCATGTCTTGTGGGGTATGCATGGGTGTCTGAGCTGTGTGCTAGTAGTTTAAAACAGACAGCTCGTTCATTCCACATGTCAATACTTCTTACAAAACAAGTAGTGATGAAGTCACCATCTCCTCTACTTTGAGCCATGAGAGGATACCTGTAGGTCATTCCAGAATTGCCCTCATTTCTGAGGCCGCAGACCCTAACATGTTACAAACTGGCAGGGTAAAACAGCACCCGAAAGCAAGTAGATACGTGTGTAGACTAAACTGAGAGAATGAGATGTGTACCTGTTCTTGTGCCAGAGGTCTGACACCAGTTTCTGGTAGCTCTTACTCAGAGCAGGCTTCTTGTCTGTCCTCACCAGACCTCCACACTCCACAAAGAACTGGGTTAGCGGAGGACTGGAGAGAGAGAAAGAGGAGAGAAAACGAGAGAGAGACTGAGAAAGAGAGAGATTGTACTCGCACCACATTCTGTAATATATTATATACAGACACCTCTCGTGTCGTATCTTGTTCATGATCAATGTAACACTGAGAAAGGGATCTAGCAATGTAACACTGAGAAAGGGATCTAGCAATGTAACACTGAGAAAGGGATCTAGTAATGTAGCACTGAGAAAGGGATCTAGTAATGTAGCACTGAGAAAGGGATCTAGCAATGCAACACTGACAAAGGGATCTAGTAATGTAACACTGAGAAAGGGATCTAGTAACACAACACTGAGAAATGGATCTCGTAATATAACACAGAAATGTCCTTGTTTTTGAAAGAAAAGCATATTTTTTGTCCATTAAAATAACATAACACTGATCAGAAATACAGTGTAGACATTGTTAATGTTGTAAATGACTATTGTAGCTGGAAATGGCAGATTTTTAATGGAATATCTATATAGGCGTACAGAGGTCCATTATCAGCAACCATCACTCCTGTGTTCCAATGGCACGTTGTGTTAGCTAATCCAAGTTGATCATTTTAAAAAGGCTAATTGATAATTAGAAAACCCTTTTGCAATTATGTTAGCACAGCTGAAAACGGTTGTGATGATTTAAAGAAGCTATAAAACTGTCCTTCTTTAGACTCGTTGAGTATCTGGAGCATCAGCATTTGTGGGTTCGATTACAGGCTCTAAATGTCCAGAAACAAAGCACTTTCTTCTGCAACTCGTCAGTCTATTCTTGTTCTGAGAAATGAAGGCTATTCCATGTGAGAAATTGCCAAGAAACTGAAGATCTCCACCGCTGTGTACTACTCCCTTCACAGAACTGAACTGAAGTCTCAACTTCAACAGTGAAGAGGTCAAATCAAATCAAATTTTATTTGTCACATACACATGGTTAGCAGATGTTAATGCGAGTGTAGCGAAATGCTTGTGCTTCTAGTTCCGACAATGCAATAATAACCAACAAGTAATCTAACAATTCCTAATCTACTGTCTTATACACAGTGTAAGGGGATAAAGAATATGTACATAAGGATATATGAATGAGTGATGGTACAGAGCAGCATAGGCAAGATACAGTAGATGGTATCGAGTACAGTATATACATATGAGATGAGTATGTAAACAAAGTGGCATAGTTAAAGTGGCTAGTGATACATGTATTACATAAGGATGCAGTAGATGATATAGAGTACAGTATATACGTCTACATATGAGATGAATAATGTAGGGTATGTAAACATTATATTAGGTAGCATTGTTTAAAGTGGCTAGTGATATATTTACATCATTTCCCATCAATTCCCATTATTAAAGTGGCTGGAGTTGAGTCAGTGTGTTGGCAGCAGCCACTCAATGTTAGTGGTTGCTGTTTAACAGTCTGATGGCCTTGAGATAGAAGCTGTTTTTCAGTCTCTCGGTCCCAGCTTTGATGCACCTGTACTGACCTCGCCTTCTGGATGATAGCGGGGTGAACAGGCAGTGGCTCGGGTGGTTGTTGTCCTTGATCTTTATGGCCTTCCTGTGACATCGGGTGGTGTAGGTGTCCTGGAGGGCAGGTAGTTTGCCCCCGGTGATCGTTGTGCAGACCTCACTGCCCTCTGAAGAGCCTTACGCATGAGGAGGAGCAGTTGCCGTACCAGGCAGTGATATCAGCCCGACAGGATGCTCTCGGATTGTGCATCTGTAGAAGTTTGTGAGTGCTTTTGGTGACAAGCCAAATGTTTTCAGCCTCCTGAGGTTGAAGAGGCGCTGCTGCGCCTTCTTCACGATGCTGTCTGTGTGGAGTGGACCAATTCAGTTTGTCTGTGATGTGTATGCCGAGGAACTTAAGACTTGCTACTCTCTCCACTACTGTTCCATCGATATGGATAGGGGGTGTTCCCTCTGCTGTTTCCTGAAGTCCACAATCATCTCCTTAGTTTTGTTGACGTTGAGTGTGAGGTTATTGTCCTGACACCACACTCGAGGGCCCTCACCTCCTCCCTGTAGGCCGTCTCATCGTATGATTGGTAATCAAGCCTACCACTGTTGTGTCGTCCGCAAACTTGATGATTGAGTTGGAGGCGTGCGTGGCCATGCAGTCGTGGGTGAACAGGGAGTACAGGAGAGGGCTCAGAACGCACTCCAGTGTTGAGGATCAGCAGGGGTGGAGATGTTGTTGCCTACCCTCACCACCTGGGGGCGGCCCCGTCAGGAAGTCCAGTGCCCAGTTGCACAGGGCGGGGTCTCGAGCTTGACAAGCAACTGAGGGTACTATGGTGCTGAATGCCGAGCTGTAGTCGATGAACAGCATTCTCACATAGGTCTCGCTCTTGTCCAGATGGGTTAGGGCAGTGTGCAGTGTGGTTGAGATTGCATCAAGCCTGTGGACCTATTTGGGCGGTAAGCAAATTGGAGTGGGTCTAGGTGTCAGGTAGGGTGGAGGTGATATGGTCCTGGAGGAGGCTCGGGATGCTGGCCTACTAGGCAGAGTTCCTCTAACCCTGATTAGAAGCACCTGCTGCTCATCTGTTGTTATGGTAACCCTGATTAGAAGCACCTGCTGCTCATCTGTTATGGCAACCCTGATTAGAAGCACCTGCTGCTCATCTGTTGTTATAGTAACCCTGATTAGAAACACCTGCTGCTCATCTGTTGTTATGGTAACCCTGATTAGAAGCACCTGCTGCTCATCTGTTATAGTAACCCTGATTAGAAGCACCTGCTGCTCATCTGTTGTTATGGTAACCCTGATTAGAAACACCTGCTGCTCATCTGTTGTTATGGTAACCCTGATTAGAAACATCATCTGTAACCTGATTGAAGCACCTCATCTGTTATAGTAACCCTGATTAGAAGCACCTGCTGCTCATCTGTTGTTATAGTAACCCTGATTAGAAACACCCTGTATCATCTGTTTATTATGTAACCTAGTTAAGCACCTATATATCTCATTGTTATGGTAACCTGGTTAAGAAACTTTCTTATCATCTCCCAGGTGCATTTGGTAACCCCTGATTAGAAGCACTGCTGCTCATCTGTTGTTATGGTAACCTGATTTGAAACCTGCTGTCATCTGTTGTTGTGTTAACCTGATTGGAAAGAACCTGCTGCTCATCTGTTGTTATGGTAACCCTGATTAGAAGCACCTGCTGCTCATCTGAAGTTCTTTATAAATTCTGTTTTGAATTAAAGTAAATTGTACCTCCACTCTGAAGGTAAAGCCGAAACGTCGATGTACACAATCCCTGATGCAGTAAAACATTGATTAATGAAGTAAGCTTTATGCAACATTCCATGAGTGTGAACCCATTCCACCTCTCTTTCTTTTTGTGTATCTCCCTCTCCATTGAATGGGCTGGGGTCAGGGTGAAAGGTTAGATAGGGGTTTGGTATAGGTTCTCACCAGTTAGAGAGGGCCTGCAGGGCTGGGGTAAGGGTGAAAGGTTAGATAGGGGTTTGGTATAGGTTCTCACAGGTTAGAGGGCCTGCAGGGCTGGGGTCAGGGTGAAAGGTTAGATAGGGGTTTGGTATAGGTTCTCACAGGTTAGAGGGCCTGCAGGGCTGGGGTAAGGTGAAAGGTTAGATAGGGGTTTGGTATAGGTTCTCACCAGTTAGAGAGGGGCCTGCAGGGCTCTAGTTAAGAGTAAAAAAGTTCTAGAAAGAGTTGTTGGTTCTCTGGTTCAGAGAGGGTTTGTTTAGTTCTCACCAGTTAGAGGGCCTGCAGGGCTGGGGTAAGGGTGAAAGGTTAGATACGGGGTTTGGTATAGGTTCTCACCAGTTAGAGAGGGCCTGCAGAATGGGGTAAGGGTGAAAGGTTAGATAGGGGTTTGGTATAGGTTCTCACAGGTTAGAGGGCCTGCAGGGCTGGGGTAAGGGTGAAAGGTTAGATAGGGGTTTGGTATAGGTTCTCACCAGTTAGAGAGGGCCTGCAGGGCTGCGTTCATAAAGCAGGTGTTTCCTGTGTTCTTCAGTCCCGTCAGACCTGGAGAGAGACACATCTTTGCTGAGATACACACAACCACACACATCTATCCTGAGACACACACACACACACACCTATCCTGAGACAATTACTCTATGCTCCCTACACCTATACTCTTGCATTACGATTCACTCACACACACCAATTCTAATCACCCCCACATACACACACACTCTCGAACAAACCGATTCCCTGCGTATTCAACAAAACTTTTCTCTCTCATGAATATGCTCTGAGAACAGTCAAACACACAGTTCTCCACACACATGTCGCGCATCAAGGACACGGCACATCTGACCCCTATCTTCGAAGGTTGGATAACACACTCTTCCCACAGAAGCTGGCGATTTATCAGTAAGAACGAGGTCATGACTCTAGCCTAAGACTATGGCTTAAAACTTGGTGGCATGTGTATCTTTATTCAACACAGGCGTGCAATGGGAATTTGCAACACACACCCCTATCCGAGGGACCACTCGCACCCTAAGCTGAGTATCATAGCCTAGACCACTGAGCCGATGGCCAAACAAATCCCCTCCCTCATACACACACCTATCCTGCTGCTGAGTACTCTATGCTCCCTACACTTATACTCTTGCATTTACGATTCACTCCCCGACGCAATTCTAATCACCCCCAATACGCATCTCTCTCGAACAAACCGATTCCCGGCGTATTCAACAAAACTCTCTCTCATGAATATGCTCTGAGAAGAGTCAAATGCGCGAACAGTTCTCCAAGAGCTGTCTTGCATCCGGCGGCATCTGATACTAGCCTTCTTCGAAGGTTGGATAATGCACTCTTCTAGAAGCTGGCGATTTATCGGTAAGAACGAGGTCATGACTCTAGCCTAAGACTATGGCTAAAAAAAACTTGGTGGCATGTGTATCTTTATTCAACTACAGGCGTGCATAGGGAATTTGCAAAAGTGGGCTCAGCCGGGACCACTCGCACCTAAGCGAGTATCATAGCCCTAGACCCTGAGAAACAAATCCCCTCCCTCATACACACACCTATCCTGCTGCACAATTACTCACACTCCCTACACTTATACCTTGACATTACATTCACTCCCCGACGCAATTCTAATCACCCCCAATACGCGCATCTCTCCGAACAAACCGATTCACACCCCTATCCTGAGACTTTTCTCTCTCATGAATATGCTCTGAGAAGAGTCAAACACGAACACCCCTATCCTGAGACACTGTCTTGCACCCCTATCCTGGACATCTGATACACAGCCTTCTTCGAAGGTTGGACATGCACCTCTTCCTGAGACACACACACGATTTTATCGGTAAGAACGAGGTCACACACCCCTATCCTAAGACTATGGCTAAAAACACTTGATGGCACCCCTATCCTGAGACAACTACAGGCGTATCATGGGGAATTTGCAAACAGTGGGCTCAGCCGGGAGACACCACTCGCACCCCTATCCGAGTATCATAGCCCTAGACCACTGATCCTGATGGCCAAACAAATCCCATCCTGAGACCCTCACACACCCCTATCCTGCTGACACACAATTACTCTATGCTCCCTACACTTATACTCTTGCATTACGATTCACTCCCCCTATCCTGAGACACCCCCAATACGCGCCTATCCTCCTCGAACAAACCGATTCCCCGTATTCCTAAACTTTTCTCACTCATGAATATGCCTGAGAGACACAGTCAAATCCTGAGACAGTTCTCAAGACTGTCCCCCTATCCTGAGACGGCATCTGATACTAGCCTTCTTCTGAGGTTTGGATACACACACCTCTTCCTGAGACGATTTATCACACAGTCATGACTCTATCCTAAGACTATGGCTAAAAACACCCCTATCCTGAGATCTTTATTCACACACAGGCGTGCATAGGGAATTTCCTGAGACACACACACACACACCCCTATCCTGAGACACACACTAGACCACTGAGCCGATGACCAAACAAATCACACCCTCATACACACACCTATCCTGACACACACACACCCACCTCCTATCCTGAGACACACACACACCCACCACTATCCTGAGACACACACACACCCCCCTATCCTGAGACACACACACACACACACACACACCCTCCTATCCTGGAGACACACACACACACCCCTATCCTGAGACACACACACACACACACACCCCTATCCTGAGACACACACACACACCCCCCTATCCTGAGACACACACACACACACACACACACACCCCTATCCTGGAGACACACACACACACACACACACACCCTATCCTGAGACACACACACACACACACACACCCCCTATCCTGAGACACACACACACACACACACACACCCCTATCCTGAGACACACACACACACACACACCCCTATCCTGAGACACACACACACACACACCCCTATCCTGAGACACACACACACACACACACCCCTATCCTGAGACACACACACACACACACACCCCCTATCCTGAGACACACACACACACACACCCCCTATCCTGAGACACACACACACACACACACCCCTATCCTGAGACACACACACACACACACCCCCTATCCTGAGACACACCCACACACACACCCCCCTATCCTGAGACACACACACACACACACACCCCTATCCTGAGACACACACACACACCCCTATCCTGAGACACACACACACACACCCCCTATCCTGAGACACACACACACACACCCCCCTATCCTGAGACACACACACACACACACCCCTATCCTGAGACACACACACACACCCCCCTATCCTGAGACACACACACACACACCCCTATCCTGAGACACACACACACACACACACACACACCCCTATCCTGAGACACACACACACACCTATCCTGAGACACACACACACCTATCCTGAGACACACACACACACACACACCCCTATCCTGAGACACACACACACACACACACCCTATCCTGAGACACACACACACACACACACACACACACACCCCTATCCTGACACACACACACACACCCCTATCCTGACACACACACACACCCTATCCTGACACACACACACACACACCCCTATCCTGACACACACACACACACACCCCTATCCTGAGACACACACACACACACACACACACACACCCCCTATCCTGACACACACACACACACCCCCTATCCTGAGAGACACACACACACACACACACACCCCTATCCTGAGACACACACACACACCTGTCCTGAGACACACACTAACCACACACAGATTTATCCTGAATGCCACCCGTCCCCTTGACAGCTACTAGCCTCGATTCATTAGTCAATGTTCAACTCCTAGGAGTTTGATTTAGCACAAGGAGATCAGCTGAGAGACTTGGGAACTATGGTCTGGAGGCACTCAGTTTAACAGTGATAGTCATATCATGTGTGATTTCATCATGTATTTTAAAGCCCTGGTCAGAAATGTAATTCTACACCTGCATTGCTTGCTGTTAAGGGTTTTAGGCTGGGTGTTTGTACAGCACTTTGGTATAGCAACTGATGTAAGAAGGGCTTTATAAATAAATTTGATTGATTGAAATTAAGATGACGCTGGACAGTTTAATGAAACCACTTTAAAGCTGCACCATGCAGAAATCGTTCCGCCTTCTCTTGGTTGTTAAAATTCTAATAGTTTACCTAATTTTAGTTTATGTGACAAAAAACAAGCAAGTATAGTGTAGAGAATCATAGTACCACCTAGAGAATCATTGTACCACCTAGAGAATCATTGTACCATCTAAACCGTTGAGAAATACATTTTCCAGAACCAAAAGAATATTAAATTTTCAGCTGTTTGAAGCTGGTGTTAAAAAAAACGAAGATAAAAGACCTGAAAATTAAACTTAAGAACGGGAAGCATAGAATTAGAACACATAGAACAGATCTATCGCTTCTTAGACTGGCTTTCAACGAGAATGGCAGATCTATAACACACATTTCTACGTGAATTTGGTCAGGGTCGCCCAAATATGGACATATTGCAGCTTTAAATACAAATAAAAAGGTAAGAATGCAGACATGTCACATTGTGTAAACACAGGGCCTCAACATGATGCTGTTACCTCTGGGGCGGAGCTCGTCGTCCTCCTCCTCCGTCTCCATGCCCAGGTCTTCACAGCCACCAGTAGGGGGCAGTCTCAGAGAGGTGGAGCGGCCCAACACCCTGCTACCTTCCTGGGGGACAGAAGAACCCAATTAGAACCATAAGCGTCGAAACAGTGACCTATCACAGCAGCGTGAGGCGACAACAGTGGAACCACCTGCATTTTACGTAGAGAAAGAAAACAACGTTACACAACTGAATGATTATGGACTTTAAACATGGTCTCAAAGGATGTGAAATAATTATCAACAATGACTGAATCTGTACAGTGTTCATGTTATAGGTTGATTTGGTCGGGGTTGTGGCTTTAGCTAGACAACCGTTTCAATAATGACTTAGTGCTTTAAGATTCAGTCATTAATTAGTCAACCAATCAAGGTATCAGTCAATCAATCAATCAATTCAGGTATCAATCAATCTAGGTATCAATCAATCTAGGTATCAATCAATCTAGGTATCAATCAAAATGAATTCAGGGATCGATCTATCAATTACTCAATGACTGCATCAATGAATGTATCAATCAATCAACCGACCGACCAATCAATTGACCAACCAATCGGCATATCAACCAACCAAAGTTGGTTTCAGAGCATAACATTACCTGTGTGTTGGTGAGAGGTGAAGCGAGGGTCTTGGTGCTGGGGACAGGGCAGTGAGGGCCCAGTTTTCGCTCCAGGAACACCTCTTTCCCACAGGCATAACACCACACCCTCAGAGTGGTCAGGTTCACGGTCAGGTTGTGCCCAGTCTCCTGTTATAGAGGGGTTATAAACATGTTAATGTTTCTAGATATTTATAAGGTGTAATAGAATGTATAAAGGTGGTATAAGCAAGTAAACAAATACAGTATATTGTTGTTGTTGACAGACACACAGACAGGTCAGACAGACAGACGGGTCAGACAGACAGACGGGTCAGACAGACAGACGGGTCAGACATTATTCATGTGTCTGCATTACTGTTGGTAGAAAGGGGCAAGGATGACAACACCCACCCCTAAGGAGCAGAGCTTCAGTGTGTAGACAGAATCTGTCAGGACTGAAAGGGATGAGTGAGTTAACTGCCTTATTCAGGGGCAGCACGACAGATTTTTACCTTGACAGCTCAGGGGATTCGATGTAGCAACCTTTCAGTTACTGGCCTAACGCTCTAACCACTAGGACACCTGCCATCCCTGGAGGTGGTTTCGGGGGTTTTCTCACTGGCTATTTGGACCTATAAGGATTGGGAGAAGGCGGTGCTTAAACGTCTTCGCCAGGAGTGCCTAACGTGTGCGTGACCACATGGACCGGGGAGGGGCTTTGGCTTCTGTGAGGGTAGAGACTAGACCTGAAAATCCTTCTGTGGGGGTAGAGACGAGACCTGAAAATCCTTCTGCGGGGGTAGAGACTAGACCTGGAAATCCTTCTGCGGGGGTAGAGACTAGACCTGAAAATCCTTCTGTGAGGGTAGAGACTAGAGACTAGACCTGAAAATCCTTCTGTGGGGGTAGAGACTAGAGACTAGACCTGAAAATCCTTCTGTGGGGGTAGAGACTAGACCTGAAAATCCTTCTGTGGGGGTAGAGACTAGACCTGAAAATCCTTCTGTGGGGGTAGAGACTAGACCTGAAAATCCTTCTGTGAGGTAGAGAGACTAGACCTGAAAATCTTCTGTGGGGGTAGAGACCAGGACCTGAAACTTTCTGCGGGGGTAGACTAGACCTGAAAATCCTTCTGGGGTAGAGACTAGACCTGGAAAATCCTTCTGTGGGGGTAGAGACTAGACCTGAAAAATCCTTCTGTAAGGGGGTAGAGACTAGACCTGGAAATCCTTCTGCGGAGGTAGAGACTAGACCTGAAAATCCTTCTGCGGAGGTAGAGACTAGACCTGAAAATCCTTCTGTGGGGGTAGAGACTAGACCTGGAAATCCTTCTGTGGGGGTAGAGACTAGACCTGAAAATCCTTCTGTGGGGGTAGAGACTAGACCTGAAAATCCTTCTGTGAGGGTAGAGACTAGACCTGAAAATCCTTCTGTGGGGGTAGAGACTAGACCTGAAAATCCTTCTGCGGGGGTAGAGACTAGACCTGAAAATCCTTCTGTGGGGGTAGAGACTAGACCTGAAAATCCTTCTGTGGGGTAGAGACTAGGGACCTGAAAATCCTTCTGCGGAGGTAGAGACTAGACCTGAAAATCCTTCTGTGGGGGTAGAGACGAAACAGGAAATCCTCATTTCTAACACTGTTGAGCGTAAACCAGCAGTGTTGCAGTTCTTGACACAAACTGGTGCAACTGCCACGAACTCATACCCCTTCAAAAGGTTGACAATATTTTGTCTTGCCCATTCACCCTCTGAATGAAACAAATACATAATCCATGTCTCAAGGATTAAAATCCTAATGTTTATAATGTTTTATACACTCATGTGCACCCAATAGGAACTGGGACTCTCGTCTCCTCCAACATCTCTAGGAACCGACTCTCGTCTCCTCCAACATCTCTCTAGGACCTGGGACTCTCATCTCCTCCAACATCCCTCTCTAGGACCTGGGACTCTCATCTCCCCAACATCCCTCTAGGACCTGGGACTCTCGTCTCCTCCAACATCCCTCTCTAGGACCTGGGACTCTCGTCTCCTCCCAACATCCTCTCTAGGACCTGGGACTCTCGTCTCCTCCAACATCTCTCTAGGAACCGGGACTCTCGTCTCCTCCAACATCCCTCTAGGACCTGGGACTCGTCTCCTCCAACATCCCTCTCTAGGAACCGGGACTCTCGTCTCCTCCAACATCCTCTCTAGGACCTGGGACTCTCGTCTCCTCCAAACATCCCTCTCTAGGACCTGGGACTCTCGTCTCTCCAAACTCCCTTTCACCTCTCTAGGAACCGGACTCTCGTCTCCCCCAACATCCTCTCTAGGAACCGGGACTCTCGTCTCCCCAAAATCCCTCTCTAGGAACCGGGACTCTCGTCTCCTCCAACATCCTCTCTAGGAACCGGGACTCTCGTCTCCTCCAACATCCCTCTCTAGAAACCGGGACTCTCGCCTCCCTCCAACATCCTCTCTCGGACCTGGGACTTCTCGTCTCCTCCAACATCCCCTCTCTAGGAACCGGGACTCGTCTCCTCCAACATCCTCTCTAGGAACCGGGACTCTGCGTCTCCTCCCGCATCACACCTCTTTTCTCATTATCTTCTGAACCATCCTGAATATTGATCTAGTTCTGTAGGTGTCTCCTGAACCATCCTGAATATTGATCTAGTCCTGTAGCTATATGTGGGAGTTGTAGAGGTCAAGGGCACTCACCTGTGAGTGGATGGTGCTGTGGTCAGTGTGAGATTCTCCACAGCCCACATACACACAGCCGTTCTACAAACACAGAAAACAATGGATTTATATAACAGTCAATTTGCATGAGGCCAAAATGGTAAATCACAACTTTCTAAATAAAGTCAACGAGTTACAAAACAAACATGACAAATAAAAGTCCCAACGAGTTACAAAACATGACAAAATAAAAGTCCCAACGAGTTACAACTTTTCACTCACCTCCAGACACGCCCAAAGATTCGGTCCTCCAACTTTGCAGTCTTGGCACTGGCCCTTGAAACACAAACAAACATAACCAACTAGCTCCAGTGACCAGGCCGGTGAGACAACGAAATAATCCCAGACAGACAGCAGCTAAAACAACAGTAACATGATAGAGCAAGGCCTTCTCCAATGACAACATCCTCATTTCTTGGAAAACATCCAGGTCTTGGACATTTAATCATGGTTTCTATTTCAGCGAATGCTATTAGATAATGATAAAGATAGTTAGCCAGCCAGTTAACGTCTATTAGATAATGATAGTTAGCTAGCCTAGTTAACGTCTATTAGATAATGATAGTTTAGCAAGCCTAGTTAACGTCTATTAGATAATGATAAGATAGTTTAGCTGTAGCCTAGTTAACGTCAGGACAGGTGGACTCACATGAGACTTGAGGATGAGCTCTTCCTTGGTGATCTCTCCAACACACTGTAGATGGGGACAGTCACTGCTAGAACACACAGGCATCACTCACCTGCACCTCACCTGTCTGAGGGGGGGGGGGGGGGGGAGAGGTAAACACACAGCCATGGGCATTCAAGCAGTGACATTAGTTAAGATCAACAAGTAAAAAGAGTGCCGATGTGGACAACAATAGACAATCCACTATTGTTCATGTCCTCCTAAACCAGCTAGGACCACAACAGGAAACCTGAAATACTGTTAATGAATCAAGAAAACACCAAGCTGTCCGCCTGCCTGCCTGCCAGCCAGTCAATCAAACACCAAGCTGTCCGCCTGCCTGCCCGCCTATCAAACACCAAGCTGTCCGCCTGCCTGCCCGCCCGCCTATCAAACACCAAGCTGTCCGCCTGCCTGCCCGCCTATCAAACACCAAGCTGTCCGCCTGCCTGCCCGCCTATCAAACACCAAGCTGTCCGCCTGCCTGCCCGCCTATCAAACACCAAGCTGTCCGCCTGCCTGCCCGCCAGCCAGCCAGTCAATCAAACACCAAGCTGTCCGCCTGCCTGCCCGCCAGCCAGTCAATCAAACACCAAGCTGTCCGCCCGCCAGCCAGTCAATCAAACACCAAGCTGTCCGCCTGCCTGCCAGTCAATCAAACACCAAGCTGTCCGCCTGCCTGCCTGCCCGCCAGCCAGTCAATCAAACACCAAGCTGTCCGCCTGCCTGCCCACGCCAGCCAGTCAATCAAACACCAAGCTGTCCGCCTGCCTGCCGCCTATCAAACACCAAGCTGTCCGCCTGCCTGCCCGCCAGCCAGTCAATCAAACACCAAGCTGTCCGCCTGCCTGCCCGCCAGCCAGTCCAATCAAACACCAAGCTGTCCGCCTGCCTGCCCGCCAGACAGTCAATCAAACACAAGCTGTCCGCCTGCCTGCCCGCCAGCCAGTCAATCAAACACCAAGCTGTCCCGCCTGCCTGCCCGCCAGCCAGTCAATCAAACACCAAGCTGTCCGCCTGCTGCCCGCCAGCCAGTCAATCAAACACCAAGCTGTCCGCCTGCCTGCCCGCCAGCCAGTCAATCAAACACCAGCTGTCCGCCTGCCTGCCGCCAGCCAGTCAATCAAACACCAAGCTGTCCGCCTGCCTGCCCGCCAGCCAGTCAATCAAACACTGCTGTCCGCCTGCCTGCCCGCCAGCCAGTCAATCAAACACCAAGCTGTCCGCCTGCCGCCAGCCAGTCAATCAAACACCAAGCTGTCCGCCTGCCTGCCCGCCAGCCAGTCAATCAAACACCAAGCTGTCCGCCTGCCTGCCCGCCAGCCAGTCAATCAAACACCAAGCTGTCCGCCTGCCTGCCCGCCTGCCAGTCAATCAAACACCAAGCTGTCCGCCTGCCTGCCCGCCAGCCAGTCAATCAAACACCAAGCTGTCCGCCTGCCTGCCCGCCAGCCAGTCAATCAAACACCAAGCTGTCCGCCTGCCTGCCTGCCTATCAAACACCAAGCTGTCCGCCTGCTCTTGCCTGCCAGCCAGTCAATCAAACATAAGCTGTCCGCCTGCCTGCCTGCCAGCCAGTCAATCAAACACCAAGCTGTCCGCCTGCCAGCCTGCCTATCAAACACAAGCTGTCCGCCTGCCTGCTGCCAGCCAGTCAATCAAACACCAAGCTGTCCGCCTGCCTGCCTGCCAGCCAGTCAATCAAACACCAAGCTGTCCGCCTGCCTGCCTGCCAGCCAGTCAATCAAACACCAAGCTGTCCGCCTGCCTGCCTGCCAGCCAGTCAATCAAACACAAGCTGTCCGCCTGCCTGCCTGCCAGCCAGTCAATCAAACACCAAGCTGTCCCATGCCTGCCTGCCAGCCAGTCAATCAAACACAAGCTGTCCGCCTGCCTGCCTGCCAGCCAGTCAATCAAACACCAAGCTGTCCGCCTGCCTGCCTGCCAGCCAGTCAATCAAACACCAAGCTGTCCGCCTGCCTGCCAGCCAGTCAATCAAACACAAGCTGTCCGCCTGCCAGCCAGTCAATCCAAACACCAAGCTGTCCGCCTGCCAGCCAGTCAATCAAACACCAAGCTGTCCGCCTGCCAGCCAGTCAATCAAACACCAAGCTTTCCGCCTGCCAGCCAGTCAATCAAACACCAAGCTGTCCGCCTGCCAGCCAGTCAATCAAACACCAAGCTGTCCGCCTGCCTGCCCGCCTATCAAACACCAAGCTGTCCGCCTGCCTGCCCGCCAGCCAGTCAATCAAACACCAAGCTGTCCGCCTGCCTGCCCGCCAGCCAGTCAATCAAACACCAAGCTGTCCGCCTGCCTGCCCGCCAGCCAGTCAATCAAACACCAAGCTGTCCGCCTGCCTGCCCGCCAGCCAGTCAATCAAACACCAAGCTGTCCGCCTGCCTGCCCGCCAGCCAGTCAATCAAACACCAGCTGTCCGCCTGCCTGCCCGCCAGCCAGTCAATCAAACACCAAGCTGTCCGCCTGCCTGCCCGCCAGCCAGTCAATCAAACACCAAGCTGTCCGCCTGCCCTGCCAGCCAGTCAATCAAACACCAAGCTGTCCGCCGCCTGCCTGCTATCAAACACCAAGCTGTCCGCCTGCCTGCCTGCCAGCCAGTCAATCAAACACCAGCTGTCCGCCTGCCTGCCTGCCAGCCAGTCAATCAAACACCAAGCTGTCCGCCTGCCTGCCTGCCTATCAAACACCAAGCTGTCCGCCTGCCTGCCTGCCAGCCAGTCAATCAAACACCAAGCTGTCCGCCTGCCTGCCTGCCAGCCAGTCAATCAAACACCAAGCTGTCCGCCTGCCGCCTGCCAGCCAGTCAATCAAACACCAAGCTGTCCGCCTGCCTGCCTGCCAGCCAGTCAATCAAACACCAAGCTGTCCGCCTGCCTGCCTGCCAGCCAGTCAATCAAACACCAAGCTGTCCGCCTGCCTGCCTGCCAAGTCAATCAAATACTGTTAGAAAACTGCTTGCCTGCCTGCCAGCCAGTTGATCAAACACCAGAACCGCTTGCACACTTCACCCAGCCAGTCAATCAAACACCAAGCTGTCCGCTGCCTGCCTGCCAGCCAGTCAATCAAACACCAAGCTGTCCGCCTGCCTGCCTGCCAGCCAGTCAATCAAACACCAAGCTGTCCGCCTGCCAGCCAGTCAATCAAACACCAAGCTGTCCGCCTGCCAGCCAGTCAATCAAACACCAAGCTGTCCGCCTGCCAGCCAGTCAATCAAACACCAAGCTTTCCGCCTGCCAGCCAGTCAATCAAACACAAGCTGTCCGCCTGCCAGCCAGTCAATCAAACACCAAGCTGTCCGCCTGCCTGCCCGCCTATCAAACACCAAGCTGTCCGCCTGCCTGCCCGCCAGCCAGTCAATCAAACACCAAGCTGTCCGCCTGCCTGCCCGCCAGCCAGTCAATCAAACACCAAGCTGTCCGCCTGCCTGCCCCGCCAGCCAGTCAATCAGCCTCAAGCTGTCCGCCTGCCTGCCCCGCCAGCCAGTCAATCAAACACCAAGCTGTCCGCCTGCCTGCCCGCCAGCCAGTCAATCAAACACCAAGCTGTCCCCCGCCTGCCCGCCAGCCAGTCAATCAAACACCAAGCTGTCCGCCTGCCTGCCCGCCAGCCAGTCAATCAAAACTTCAAGCTGTCCGCCTGCCTGCCCGTCAATCAAACACCAAGCTGTCCGCTCTGCCTCCCAGCCTGGGCCAGCTGTAGTCAATCAAACACCAGCTGTCCGCCTGCCTGCCCGCCAGCCAGTCAATCAAACACCAAGCTGTCCGCCTGCCTGCCCGCCAGCCAGTCAATCAAACACAAGCTGTCCGCCTGCCTGCCTGCCTATCAAACACAAGCTGTCCGCCTGCCTGCCAGCCAGCCAGTCAATCAAACACCAAGCTGTCCGCCTGCCTGCCTGCCAGCCAGCCAGTCAATCAAACACCAAGCTGTCCGCCTGCCTGCCTGCCAGCCAGCCAGTCAATCAAACACAAGCTGTCCGCTCTGCCTGCCTGCCCAGCCAGTCAATCAAACACCAAGCTGTCCGCCTGCCTGCCTGCCAGCCAGTCAATCAAACACCAAGCTGTCCGCCTGCCTGCCTGCCAGCCAGTCAATCAAACACCAAGCTGTCCGCCTGCCTGCCTGCCAGCCAGTCAATCAAACACCCAAGCTGTCCGCCTGCCTGCCTGCCAGCCAGTCAATCAAACACCAAGCTGTCCGCCTGCCTGCCTGCCAGCCAGTCAATCAAACACCCAAGCTGTCCGCCTGCCTGCCTGCCAGCCAGTCAATCAAACACCAGCTGTCCGCCTGCCTGCCTGCCAGCCAGTCAATCAAACACCAAGCTGTCCGCCTGCCAGCCAGTCAATCAAACACCAAGCTGTCCGCCTGCCAGCCAGTCAATCAAACACCAAGCTGTCCGCCTGCCAGCCAGTCAATCAAACACCAAGCTGTCCGCCTGCCAGCCAGTCAATCAAACACAAAGCTGTCCGCCTGCCAGCCAGTCAATCAAACACCAAGCTTTCCGCCTGCCAGCCAGTCAATCAAACACCAAGCTGTCCGCCTGCCAGCCAGTCAATCAAACACCAAGCTGTCCGCCTGCCTGCCCGCCTATCAAACACCAAGCTGTCCGCCTGCCTGCCTGCCAGCCAGTCAATCAAACACCAAGCTGTCCGCCTGCCTGCCTGCCAGCCAGTCAATCAAACACCAAGCTGTCCGCCTGCATGCCTGCCAGCCAGTCAATCAAACACCAAGCTGTCCGCCTGCCTGCCTGCCAGCCAGTCAATCAAACACCAAGCTGTCCGCCTGCCTGCCTGCCCGCCAGTCAATCAAACACCAAGCTGTCCGCCTGCCTGCCTGCCCGCCAGTCAATCAAACACCAAGCTGTCCGCTTGCCTGCCTGCCCGCCAGTCAATCAAACACCAAGCTGTCCGCCTGCCTGCCTGCCTGCCAGCCAGTCAATCAAACACCAAGCTGTCCGCCTGCCTGCCTGCCAGCCAGTCAATCAAACACCAAGCTGTCCGCCTGCCTGCCTGCCAGCCAGTCAATCAAACACCAAGCTGTCCGCCTGCCTGCCTGCCAGCCAGTCAATCAAACACCAAGCTGTCTGTCTGCTTGTCACCTTTGGAACCGGAGGCTCCAGACAGCATAACTGGTTTTTCCAGGTCTGCTCTGTGTACGTCGTACCGCATAGTAAGCAACTTCCTCCTCTCATCTCTCAGAGAGAGATATTATCCGTAGGCCCTATGATCTCCCGTTAGTACTAATGGGGTTAGAGACCTGACAACCTTAATCTCTGACTAGTTGTGAGGACTAAATAGACAGTCCAAAATACACATATCATCATATGAGCAAATTAGTTTTGATCAATCATGGAAATAAAATAGTGTTGAAAATATTTTGTCTCAACAGTTAAAAAAGAAGATTGAGGCCAGGGTATAGAAGCAGCAATACTCCACTGAATCGATGTGCACCAATCCCTACGGTATAGCATACACTTAGACTAGGTGGTGTCTGTCATATGGGGTCCTTCTGGAGACAGACAGACAGAACCTAACAAAGCAAAACAAGAAAACTCATTCATTCATTACTGGTTCAGTCAGACAAGATTTGGAGCAAATTTCATACGCACAAGTACAAAAAATCTACAAGACAACAGTCCACACCTTCGCCAGGACCCTGAAGGACGTCACCCTCAACCGTAGTCCCAACACCTCACACAGGAGCAACACACCAGCGAGACGCGGCCCAGACCAGCGAGATCCCATCCCAGAGGACCTGCACCAAAAGGACCAGACCACATCCCCACCAACCTAGACCCCCTCAAACAAACCCTGGCCACACCCTTTATAGGTGATCTGCCTTGCCTCTGGTAGTCCCATCCACCACACTACCAGGTGGGTGGTATAGAGGAGACGGACCCACTGGTTGTCCTCTAGGTTACAGAGAGCTGGTAGTCCCATCCACCACACTACCAGGTGGGTGGTGTAGAGGAGATGGACCCACTGGTTGTCCTCTAGGTTACAGAGAGCTGGTAGTCCCATCCACCACACTACCAGGTGGGTGGTATAGAGGAGATGGAACCACTGGTTGTCCTCTAGGTTACAGAGAGCTGGTAGTCCCATCCACCCACTACCAGGAGGGTGGTATAGAGGAGATGGACCCACTGGTTGCCCTCTAGGTTACAGAGAGCTGGTAGTCCCATCCACCAAACTACCAGGTGGGTGGTATAGAGGAGATGGACCCACTGGTTGCCCTCTAGGTTACAGATGGGTGTTGAAGTTGGACCCACTGGTTGTTTACATGCAGTTAGGCACTTAGGTTGGAGTCATTAAAACTCGTTTTTCAACCACTCCACAAATGTCTTGTTAACAAACTATAGTTTTGCAAGTCGGTTAGGACATCTACTTTGTGCATGACACAAGTAATTTTTCCAACAATTGTTTACAGACAGATTATTTCACTTATAATTCACTGTATCAAATTCCAGTGGGCCAGAAGTTAACTACACGAAGTTGACTGTGCCTTCAAACAGCTTGGAAAATTCAAGAAAATGATGTAATGGCTTTAGAAGCTTCTGATAGGCTAATTAACATAATTTGAGTCAATTTGAGGTGCACCTGTGGATGTATTTCAAGGCCCACCTTCAAACTCAGTGCCTCTTTGCTTGACATCATGGGAAAATCAAAAGAAATCAACCAAGACCTCAGAAAATAAATTGTAGACCTCCACAAGTCTGGTTCGTCTTTGGGAGCCATTTCCAAACGCCTGAAGGTACCACATTCATCTGTACAAACAATAGTATAAACACCATGGGACCACGCAGCCGTCATACCGCTCAGGAAGGAGATGCGTTCTGTCTCCTAGAGATGAACATACTTTGTGCAAATCAATCCCAGAACAACAGCAAAGGACATTGTGAAGATGCTGGAGGAAACATGTACAAAAGTATCTATATCCACAGTAAAAAACGAGTCCTATATCAACACAACATGAAAGGCCGCTCAGCAACTGATAAAGGGTATGCACAGACAGAAGGAGCAGCTAGCAGAGCCCTGAGAGACTGATAAAGGGTATGCAGACAGAGAAGGAGCAGCTAGCAGAGCCCTGACAGAGACTGATAAAGGTGCACAGACAGAAGGAGCAGCTAGCAGAGCAGACAGAGAAGGAGGGAGCAGCTAGCAGAGCCCTGAGACTGATAAAGGGTATGCAGACAGAAGGAGCAGCTAGCAGAGCCCTAGCAGAGCCCTGACAGAGACTGATAAAGGGTATGCACAGACAGAAGGAGCAGCTAGCAGAGCCCTGACAGACTGATAAAGGGTATGCAGACAGAGAAGGAGCAGCTAGCAGAGCCCTGACAGAGACTGATAAAGGGTATGCAGACAGAAGGAGCAAGGAGCAGACTGCACACCCAGAAGGAGCAGCAGAGCCCTGAGACTGATAAAGGTATGACAGACAGAAGGAGCAGCTAACAGAGCCCTGAGACTGATAAAGGGTATGCAGACAGAAGGAGCAGCTAGCAGAACCCCCTGACAGAGACTGATAAAGTGTATGCACAGACAGAAGGAGAGCTAGAGAGGAGACTGATAAAGGGTATGCAGACAGAAGGAGCCCTAGACAGAGACTGATAAAGGGTATGCACAGACAGAAGGAGCAGCCCTGAGACTGATAAAGGGGTATGCAGACAGAGAAGGGGCAGCTAGCAGAGCCCTGACAGAGACTGATAAAGGGTATGCACAGACAGAAGGAGCAGCTAGCAGAGCCCTGACAGAGACTGATAAAGGGTATGCACAGACAGAGAAGGAGCAGCTAGCAGAGCCCTGACAGAGACTGATAAAGGGTATGCACAGACAGAGAAGGAGCAGCTAGCAGAGCCCTGACAGAGACTGATAAAGGGTATGCAGACAGAGAAGGAGCAGCTAGCAGAGCCCTGACAGAGACTGATAAAGGGTATGCACAGACAGAAGGAGCAGCTAGCAGAGCCCTGAGACTGATAAAGGGTATGCACAGACAGAGAAGGAGCAGCTAGCAGAGCCCTGACAGAGACTGATAAAGGGTATGCACAGACAGAGAAGGAGCAGCTAGCAGAGCCCTGACAGAGACTGATAAAGGGTATGCAGACAGAGAAGGAGCAGCTATCAGAGCCCTGACAGAGACTGAAAAAGGGTATGCACAGACAGAGAAGGAGCAGCTAGCAGAGCCCTGAGACTGATAAAGGGTATGCAGACAGAAGGAGCAGCTAGCAGAACCCTGACAGAGACTGATAAAGGGTATGCACAGACAGAAGGAGCAGCTAGCAGAGCCCTGACACAGACTGATAAAGGGTATGCAGACAGAAGGAGCAGCTAGCAGAGCCCTGACAGAGACTGATAAAGGGTATGCACAGACAGACTGAAGGGGCTCAGACAGAAGGAGCTAGCAGAGCCCTGACAGAGACTAAAGGGATAAAGGGTAGCCCTGACAGAGACTGATAAAGGTATGCACAGAGAGAAGGAAGCTAGGAGCAGCTAGCAGAGAGAAGGAGCAGCTAGCAGAGCCCAGACAGAGACTGATAAAGGGTATGCAGACAGAGAAGGAGCAGCTAGCAGAGCCCTGACAGAGACTGCAGACAGAGAAGGAGCAACAGAGCAGCTAGAAGTGCAGTCAGATCACAAGCCTCTGGAGAGCATCATGATAAAGCCTCTCCTCAGCGCACCAAAAAGACTACAACGCATGCTCTACAACGAGACTCCAAAACTACGAGGTCAGTCTGCGATACGTTCCGGGAAAACATGTGGTGCTGGCCGACACCCTGAGCAGGTCGTACCTCACAGAACAAGACAGAGGCCCTGTGGAGGTCGAAGTGGAATCAATCAATATGATTCAATACCTGCCTGTGTCAAGTGAGAGACTGAAGGCCATCCAGAGAGCCACTGAGCTGGACCGGGAGCTCCAGACACTGAAACATGTGATCCTGCAGAAGTGGCCTGGAGTGTAATAACATGTACCCTTGGAAGTAGCCATGTATTTTCACAACAGAGATGAGCTGAGTCATTGTGCCTGCCGACCTCGGGTCAGAGATAATGCAGAGAATCTGTCTCACACATAGGAACAGAGGGATGTCTGAGAAGAGCTGGTGTCTACTGGCCAGGCATGAATGCACAGCTGAGGACAAACATGGCACCTACACTGCATGAGGGTGTGAAACATAGGAAAGAGACACAGAGGCCACGCGAAGCACCAATAGGGACTGACCTGTCCAAGTTCAACGACAGACACTACATGGCAACAGTTGATTATCTCTCCAACTTCTGGGAAGTGGACCATTTGGAGAACACACAGGCGAAAAAACGGTCATTCAAAAACTGAAGACATACTTTGCAGGCTATGGGATACATGACATCCTGTACTCAGACAAATGGTCCCCAGTACTCTTCAGATGAGTTCAAGTTTCAGCAAGGTTCGGGACTTTAAAACATCGTCTCCAGGACAACCTGCATAGTAATGGGAAAGTGGAATCGGCAGCGAAAACAGCCAAAAGACTGATGACAAAAGCAAAGAGAGCAGGTTCTGACCCGTACCTGGCCCTGCTGGATCACAGGGATCCCCGTCACAAGGAACAGTCAGCAGCCCTGCCATGGTGCTCATGGGAAGACGTACACAGACACTACTGCTAAATGAGTGAAAATCTGCTGAGACCGTTGATGACAAACTGTCAGCTGGAGAAGTTCACAGAAAGACAGCAGAGACGGGCAACGTACTACGACACCTCTGCTGAGGATCTCACAGAGCTGCCAATGAGATGACAGGGTGAGAGTCCAGCCACTCACAGGACAGACACAGTGGTGGCAGAGGGTCATAGCAGTCAGACCTGTGGAGCAAAGGTCCTACAAGGTGAAGACAGAACAGGGACAAGTCTTCAGGAGGAACAGGAGACCCAGCAGGGTGCGGAACACAACCTTAGAGGTGGACGCTGCACCTCAACAAGAAGATCCAGACATCTCAGGTCAAGCCCCTCCTGATGAAATAAACCCTCCTCACACACAGTCTGGTAGGGCCATCCGCAGACCTCAACACCTGAAGGAATGTGTGAATGTACATTTTAAATTTTAAAACAATGTAATTGACAGTCAGATAACAATATTGATGTTACACAGGAAACGGAAACCAAACGTTAATCACCGTCTTCATGTACTGGATGTGATGGTTGACAACATGCATTGGAAAGTGCACTTAACTATTATCTTTGTCTGTCATGACTACAACACAAAGCATATTGAAACAAAATCTGTTTTGGCTTGTTGAGGTCTACAAAATGATTTGTAATAATGTTCTGTTAAGACACCCCCACATCTAACCATCTAACCAAGACAACTCCCAACTCACATTTCTTAATTAGCACTGATGAACAACGAGGCCAGATCGGATAATTATCCTTCAACAAAACCTCCCTCAAGACGATACCTTCAACAGACGCTAATAACAGAGTTGACACCTCCTGTACTGTCTTTGATGATAGAAGATAAACTATGAATGGGCGCTACCAACAAACCCCAGCATGTCAAAACAATTACTAACAATGTGGATGTAATGTATTTAGTGAAGGAAGCTACTATTCAATCATCAAAAAAGGCAACACGGGGCAGACATCACATGCAGATCAGTGCGACACTCACTGCCAAGAGGCTAACGGGCAGATGGCCCCTGTGATATTAACTAGTTAGCCAAGAGGCTAACGGGCTGATGGCCCCTGTGATATTAACTAGTTAGCCAAGAGGCTAACGGGCTGATGGCCCCTGTGATATTAACTAGTTAGCCAAGAAGCTAACGGGCTGATGGCCCCTGTGATATTAACTAGTTAGCCAAGAGGCTAACGGGCTGATGGCCCCTGTGATATTAACTAGTTAGCCAAGAGGCTAACGGGCTGATGGCCCCTGTGATATTAACTAGTTAGCCAAGAGGCTAACGGGCTGATGGCCCCTGTGATATTAACTAGTTAGCCAAGAAGCTAACGGGCTGATGGCCCCTGTGATATTAACTAGTTAGCCAAGAAGCTAACGGGCTGATGGCCCCTGTGATATTAACTAGTTAGCCAAGAAGCTAACGGGCTGATGGCCCCTGTGATATTAACTAGTTAGCCAAGAGGCTAACGGGCTGATGGCCCCTGTGATATTAACTAGTTAGCCAAGAAGCTAACGGGCTGATGGCCCCTGTGATATTAACTAGTTAGCCAAGTAGCTAACGGGCTGATGGCCCCTGTGATATTAACTAGTTAGCCAAGTAGCTAACGGGCTGATGGCCCTTGTGATATTAACTAGTTAGCCAAGAGGCTAAACCGGTCGATATTAAATATGTTTTCGGGTCCAATTCAATTCCGATGTGTGAGAATCAAGAAAAGTTCTCGGATCAAATCGTGCTAGCTAAACAATAGTTGTATTGATGAGATCAGAAAATATGGATTGAGCTGTCATGCTAACATTAGCTAGCTAGCTAGTCACTCTAATAAAACAGCTACTTCTTCTTCTCTTTTGCAGCATGAAACAAACCCGGAAAATAACCTCTTGGCTCTTACCTGCACTTTATGAAGTTACAGTTCAAAGGAACTGATCTTGAAAGTTAAACACGGCAATTAAATATGTATCTGTGACATTATTTCAAAAGCTAATGCTTTGGAAAATGTCTCAGTTCCCGTTTGACCGTAACGCAAAAAAAAACTTCCAGGTTGAAGGAAGATCCGCCTTTTGACACAACAACGGCCGTTTTCTGGTGGCGTGTGAACCGGATGTCGCTGCGCCACCTGGCGGTCAACGGTGGCATAACCTCAATCTGATTCTGCACAATCCCAGCCCAAAGCGTCCCCAACTGACTAATAAACACATTTACTTGAATTTCAAATTAACATCTGCAGGTTATTTTTTTTATCTGTAACAATTGTTTAAATGTATTTTATTAATGCCAAAAACAACAAATAAGAGAAGGTGGATTTTATTTTCACCTTGTATTTCAGAAACGGATTCCCAAGCGCTCCACCTGACTTTTATTTTGAAACCCCTTTGCAACAGTGGCATGACCTTACTGATTGAAGATTTACTGGTATAAACTCCAGCAGCAAACATCTCTCAGGCCCAACTCTATATCGCTACCTACTGAAGACCTCATCTCTCAGGCCCCTAACCAACAGTAACTCAAACCGTTCAACTTAGGGACACCAAACCAACTTTCACATGTTCAGGACAGTGTTGTTGTTGACTCACTAAACCTTGAGTCCCTATGGTTAAATAAGAGTCGAGTTCAAGTCACGAATGGTTGAGTCACTATGTCTGAAGGGATTGCTAATAGCAGTGCTTGATTTGGGTGGAAGCTGTCAGGAATGACATACCAGCACCTCTCTTTTTGGGGGGAATTGCTGACCGGCTCCTCTATTGCTGGTCCAGATTCACACACCGAGGCAAAAAAATGTTGATCAGAACAGAATGACGGGGGCATTCATTTCCTGATTTTTCTTTGTTCAGATTAATTTGCCGCTAGTCTGTGAATCTGTGAGTGACAGTAGTCTGTTCCAGATTGCTCAGATTGAAAATGTGTCAGCCCGGAACATGATGCGTTGTCTGTGGTTTTAGGCTGGGTTTCTGTATGATCACTTTGTGACATCAGCGGATGTGAAAAAATAAATAAAAGGGGATTTATAAATACATTTGATTTGTTCCAAGTTGTCAAATGAGGGTTTGTAAGGTCATGATAAAAATCATGGAAATCATGGAAATTAGAGACGGTAGGTAGCCTAGTGGTTAGAGTGTAGAGGTGGC
>NW_027010457.1:0-31646 GCF_036934945.1 Oncorhynchus masou masou
CTATCCCCTGCCCTCTATCCCTTGACCTCTATCCCCTGCCCTCTATCCCTTGACCTCTATCCCCTGCCCTCTATCCCTTGACCTCTATCACCTCTATCCCCTGCCCTCTATCCCTTGACCTCTATCCCCTGCCCTCTATCCCTTGACCTCTATCACCTCCATCCCCTGACCTCTATCCCCTGCCCTCTATCCCTTGACCTCTATCACCTCCATCCCCTGACCTCTATCCCCTGCCCTCTATCACCTCTATCACCTCTATCACCTCTATCACCTCTATCCCCTGACCTCCATCCCCTGACCTCCATCCCCTGACCTCTATCCCCTGACCTCCATCCTTTCTTATTTTCTTAATGGAACTAAAAGCATGTGAGTCACACCCCCCTCCTTCCTCCTCAGGTTGTATGCAGGGCATGGTTCCCTACCTACCAGAGTTGATGCCTCACCTCATCCAGTGTCTCTGTGATAAGAAGGCCCTGGTGCGCTCCATCGCCTGCTGGACCCTGTCCCGCTACGCCCACTGGGTGGTCAGCCAGCCCCCCGACTCCCACCTCAAACCCCTCATGACTGAACTCCTCAAGAGGATCCTGGATGGGAACAAGAGGGTTCAGGAGGCCGCCTGCAGGTGTGGGGAGGGAGGTGGCTGGTGGGGAGGGAGGTGGCTGGTGGGGAGGGAGGTGGCTGGTGGGGAGGGAGGTGGCTGGTGGGGAGGGAGGTGGCTGGTGGGGAGGGAGGTGGCTGGTGGGGAGGGTGTGTGAGGTGGGGAGGGTGTGTGAGGTGGGGGGAGAGTGGTGGGTGTGTGTGTGGGGAGAGTGTGTGAGGTGTGGGGGGAGTGTGGTGGGTTTTTTGAGAGAATAAAGATGTTGAACTGGAATTCAAGGTCTTGATGAGATACGGCAATGAATATAAATGTTTCCTGCTCGCCCCCTCCCCTTTCTCTCCTCCTCCCCCTCTCAGTGCGTTTGCTACCCTAGAGGAGGAGGCTTGTACAGAGCTGGTTCCCTATCTGAGCTTCATTCTGGATACTCTGGTCTTCGCCTTTGGAAAATACCAACACAAGAACCTGCTGATACTGTACGACGCTATAGGAACACTGGCCGACTCAGTAGGACACCACCTCAACCAACCGGTTAGTAGGTAGTTAGCGGTAGTTAGCTTTTCGGGAGGGCGGTAGTTAGCTTTTCGGGAGGGCGGTAGTTAGCTTTTCGGGAGGGCGGTAGTTAGCTTTTCGGGAGGGCGGTAGTTAGCTTTTCGGGAGGGCGGTAGTTAGCTTTTCGGGAGGGCGGTAGTTAGCTTTTCGGGAGGGCGGTAGTTAGCTTTCGGGAGGGCGGTAGTTAGCTTTTCGGGAGGGCGGTAGTTAGCTTTTCGGGAGGGCGGTAGTTAGCTTTTCGGGAGGGCGGTAGTTAGCTTTTCGGGAGGGCGGTAGTTAGCTTTCGGGAGGGCGGTAGTTAGCTTTCGGCTTATTTGTTTATTTTTTCTTTGACTCTGTTCCTGTTTTTGTTTTTTACAAGTTTTAATCATATCTCTCTCCTCTTTCTCCCCCGTCTCTCTCTCTCTTTCTCCCCCGTCTCTCTCTCTCTTTCTCCCCCGTCTCTCTCTCTCTTCCCCCCCGTCTCTCTCTCTCTTCCCCCCCGTCTCTCTCTCTCTTTTCCCCCGTCTCTCTCTCTTCCTCCCCCGTCTCTCTCTCTCTCTCTTTCTCCCCCGTCTCTCTCTCTCTTCCTCCCCCGTCTCTCTCTCTCTTCCTCCCCGTCTCTCTCTCTCTTCCCCCCGTCTCTCTCTCTCTCTTCCTCCCCGTCTCTCTCTCTCTCTCTTCCCCCCCGTCTCTCTCTCTCTCCCCCCCCGTCTCTCTCTCTCTTCCCCCCCGTCTCTCTCTCTCTTCCTCCCCCGTCTCTCTCTCTCTCTCTCTCTTCCCCCCGTCTCTCTCTCTCTTCCCCCCCGTCTCTCTCTCTCCTCCCCCCCCTCTCTCTCTCTCTTCCTCCCCCGTCTCTCTCTCTCTCTCCTCCCCCCGTCTCTCTCTCTCTTCCCCCCGTCTCTCTCTCTCCCTCCCCCCTCTCTCTCTCTTCCTCCCCCGTCTCTCTCTCTCTCCTCCCCCCGTCTCTCTCTCTCTTCCTCCCCCGTCTCTCTCTCTCTTCCCCCCCCGTCTCTCTCTCTCTTCTTCCCCCCGTCTCTCTCTCTCTTCCCCCCCGTCTCTCTCTCTTCCCCCCGTCTCTCTCTCTCTTCCCCCCCGTCTCTCTCTCTCTTCCCCCCCGTCTCTCTCTCTCTCTTCCCCCGTCTCTCTCTCTCTCTTCCCCCCGTCTCTCTCTCTCTTCCCCCGTCTCTCTCTCTTCCCCCGTCTCTCTCTCTTCCCCCGCCCGTCTCTCTCTCTCTTCCCCCGCCCGTCTCTCTCTCTCTTCCCCGTCTCTCTCCTCTTTCTCCCCCGTCTCTCTCTCTTTCTCCCCCGTGTCTCTCTCTCTCCTCTAGGAGTACATAGAGAAGCTGATGCCACCTCTCATCGCCAAGTGGAATGAGCTGAAGGATGAAGATAAGGACCTGTTTCCTCTGTTAGAGTGTCTGTCCTCTGTAGCTACAGCCCTCCAGAGCGGCTTCCTGCCCTACTGTGAACCAGTCTACCAGCGCTGTGTTACACTGGTGCAGAAAACACTGGCTCAGGCTATGGTGAGACGCACACACACACACACACACAACCAAAAGTATGTGGACACCTGCTCGTCGAACATCTCATTCCAAAATCATCGGCATTAATATGGAGTTGGTCCCCCCTTTGCTGCTATTACAGCCTCCACTCTTCTGGGAAGGCTTTCCACTAGATGTCGGAACATTGCTCCAGGGACTTGCTTCCATTCCGCCACAAGAACATTAGTGAGGTCAGGCACTGATGTTGGGCGATTAGGCCTGACTCGCAGTCGGCGTTCCAATTCATCCTAAAGGTGTTCGATGGGGTTGAGGTCAGGGCTCTGTGAAAGACCAGTCAAGTTATTCTACTCTGATCTTGACAAACCATTTCTGTATGGATCTCGCTTTGCGCACGGAGACATTGTCATACTGAAACAGGAAAGGGCCTTCCCCAAACGTGTTGTCACATAATTGGAAGCACAGAATCCTCTAGAATGTCATTGTATTCTGTAGAGTTAAGATTTCCCTTCACTGGAACTAAGGGGCCCGATCCATTAAAAACAGCCCCAGACGTTATTCTTCCTCCACCAAACTTTACAGTTATCACTATGCGGCATCCTAAGATGGCACCATTTTGAAAGTCTCTGAGCTCTTCAGTAAGGCCTGTCAGTGTGGCTGAAATGTCCAGGTCCACTCATGTGAAGGGGTGTCCACATACCTTTATCTATAGCGTCAAAGACACAGTTATCATTGATTCAAAGATTCAGTGGTTTTTGATCTTAACTCTCTCTCTCCCCCTCTCCTCCCCCCTTAACTCTCTCTCTCCCCCTCTCCTCCCCCTTAACTCTCTCTCTCCCCCCCTTAACACTCTCTCTCTCCCCCTCTCCTCCCCCTTAACTCTCTCTCTCCCCCCTTAACACTCTCTCTCTCCCCCTCTCCTCCCCCCTTAACACTCTCTCTCCCCCTCTCCTCCCCCCTTAACTCTCTCTCTCTCCCCCTCTCCTCCCCCTTAACTCTCTCTCTCCCCCTCTCGTCCCCCTTAACTCTCTCTCTCTCCCCTCTCGTCCCCCTTAACTCTCTCTCTCTCCCCCTCTCTTCCCCCTTAACTCTCTCTCTCTCTCCCCCTCTCCTCCCCCTTAACACTCTCTCCCCCCTCTCCTCCCCCTTAACTCTCTCTCTCTCCCCCTCTCCTCCCCCTTAACTCTCTCTCTCTCCCCTCTCGTCCCCCTTAACTCTCTCTCTCTCCCCCTCTCTTCCCCCTTAACTCTCTCTCTCCCCCTCTCCTCCCCCTTAACTCTCTCTCTCTCCCCCTCTCCTCCCCCTTAACTCTCTCTCTCTCTCTCTCCCCCTCTCCTCCCCCTTAACTCTCTCTCTCCCCCTCTCCTCCCCCTTAACTCCCCCTCTCCTCCCCCAGATGTACAGCCAACAGCCGGACCAGTACGAAGCTCCTGATAAGGACTTTATGATCGTGGCCCTGGACCTCCTCAGTGGTCTGGCTGAGGGCCTGGGGGGCCACGTTGATCAGCTGGTGTCCCGGAGCAACATCATGACACTACTGTTTCAGTGCATGCAGGTACGGAGTGTGTGTGTGTGTGTGTGTGTGTGTGTGTGTGTGTGTGTGGGAGGGAGGTTCGGTGTTAACTCTGCATATGTGTGAGTGACCGTTTAGTGACCACTGACTGAGACAATCTCCAAGGCATTCCTGGTCCATCTCTAAACATTTCTATAAAAACCCAAAGATGAAGCCTTTTATTCTGTCTCACGCTGTTGACAGGAGGTGCACTTGTTTCAGCTGCCCTGCGCACCGGGGAGGCCAAGGGTTCCCATTTTGAACCATTTCATGTGTCTGAAGGCACAAACTCTGCCTTCTCAGCGTGGCCGAAGAGCAAATCAAGTGCACCTATAGCCTACCGCTGGCCGACCGGATTGATCAGATCACCATGTCTCATAGGAGTAACATGAATTTGTGCGCGTGTCAGAAATAATGCAATGTGACTCGAGTTTCTCCATCAGCTGGAAGACAGTGTCCCTTTTTTGTCAGTCTTAGTGGAGGGGGGCAGGCTGAGGGACGGTCAGTCTTAGTGGAGGGGGGCAGGCTGAGGGACGGTCAGTCTTAGCGGAGGGGGGCAGGCTGAGGGACGGTCAGTCTTAGCGGAGGGGGCAGGCTGAGGGACGGTCAGTCTTAGTGGAGGGGGCAGGCTGAGGGACGGTCAGTCTTAGTGGAGGGGGGCAGGCTGAGGGACGGTCAGTCTTAGTGGAGGGGGCAGGCTGAGGGAGGGGGGCAGGCTGAGGGACGGTTAGTCTTAGTGAGGGGGCAGGCTGAGGGACGGTTAGTCTTAGTGGAGGGGGCAGGCTGAGGGACGGTTAGTCTTAGCGGAGGGGGCAGGCTGAGGGACGGTCAGTCTTAGCGGAGGGGGCAGGCTGAGGGACGGTCAGTCTTAGTGGAGGGGGCAGGCTGAGGGACGGTCAGTCTTAGTGGAGGGGGCAGGCTGAGGGACGGTCAGTCTTAGTGGAGGGGGCAGGCTGAGGGACGGTCAGTCTTAGTGGAGGGGGCAGGCTGAGGGACGGTTAGTCTTAGTGGAGGGGGCAGGCTGAGGGACGGTTAGTCTTAGTGGAGGGGGCAGGCTGAGGGACAGTCAGTCTTAGTGGAGGGGGCAGGCTGAGGGACGGTTAGTCTTAGTGGAGGGGGGCAGGCTGAGGGACGGTTAGTCTTAGTGGAGGGGGGCAGGCTGAGGGACGGTCAGTCTTAGTGGAGGGGGGCAGGCTGAGGGACGGTTAGTCTTAGTGGAGGGGGGCAGGCTGAGGGACGGTTAGTCTTAGTGGAGGGGGGCAGGCTGAGGGACGGTCAGTCTTAGTGGAGGGGGCAGGCTGAGGGACGGTCAGTCTTAGTGGAGGGGGCAGGCTGAGGGACGGTTAGTCTTAGCGGAGGGGGGCAGGCTGAGGGACGGTCAGTCTTAGCGGAGGGGGGCAGGCTGGGGATGGTTAGTCTTAGTGGAGGGGGGCAGGCTGAGGGACGGTTAGTCTTAGTGGAGGGGGGCAGGCTGAGGGACGGTCAGTCTTAGTGGAGGGGGCAGGCTGAGGGACGGTCAGTCTTAGCGGAGGGGGCAGGCTGAGGGACGGTTAGTCTTAGTGTAGGGGGCAGGCTGAGGGACGGTTAGTCTTAGTGGAGGGGGCAGGCTGAGGGACGGTCAGTCTTAGTGGAGGGGGGCAGGCTGGGGATGGTTAGTCTTAGTGGAGGGGGCAGGCTGAGGGACGGTCAGTCTTAGCGGAGGGGGCAGGCTGGGGATGGTTAGTCTTAGTGGAGGGGGCAGGCTGAGGGACGGTCAGTCTTAGTGGTGGGGGCAGGCTGAGGGACGGTCAGTCTTAGTGGAGGGGGGCAGGCTGAGGGACGGTCAGTCTTAGTGGAGGGGGGCAGGCTGGGGATGGTCAGTCTTAGTGGAGGGGGCAGGCTGAGGGACGGTCAGTCTTAGTGGAGGGGGCAGGCTGAGGGACGGTTAGTCTTAGTGGGGGGGCAGGCTGAGGGACGGTCAGTCTTAGTGGTGGGGGCAGGCTGAGGGACGGTCAGTCTTAGTGGAGGGGGCAGGCTGAGGGACGGTCAGTCTTAGCGGAGGGGGCAGGCTGAGGGACGGTCAGTCTTAGCGGAGGGGGCAGGCTGAGGGACGGTTAGTCTTAGTGGGGGGGCAGGCTGAGGGACGGTCAGTCTTAGTGTAGGGGGCAGGCTGAGGGACGGTTAGTCTTAGTGGAGGGGGCAGGCTGAGGGACGGTCAGTCTTAGTGGAGGGGGCAGGCTGGGGATGGTTAGTCTTAGTGGAGGGGGCAGGCTGAGGGAGGGGGCAGGCTGAGGGACGGTCAGTCTTAGTGGAGGGGGCAGGCTGAGGGACGGTCAGTCTTAGTGGAGGGGGCAGGCTGAGGGACGGTCAGTCTTAGCGGAGGGGGCAGGCTGAGGGACGGTCAGTCTTAGCGGAGGGGGCAGGCTGAGGGACGGTCAGTCTTAGTGGAGGGGGCAGGCTGAGGGACGGTTAGTCTTAGTGGAGGGGGCAGGCTGAGGGACGGTCAGTCTTAGTGGAGGGGGCAGGCTGAGGGACGTCAGTCTTAGCGGAGGGGGCAGGCTGAGGGACGGTCAGTCTTAGTGGAGGGGGCAGGCTGAGGGACGTCAGTCTTAGCGGAGGGGGCAGGCTGAGGGACGGTCAGTCTTAGTGGAGGGGGCAGGCTGAGGGACGTCAGTCTTAGTGGAGGGGGCAGGCTGAGGGACGGTCAGTCTTAGTGGAGGGGGCAGGCTGAGGGACAGTTAGTCTTAGTGTAGGGGGCAGGCTGAGGGACGGTCAGTCTTAGTGGAGGGGGCAGGCTGAGGGACGGTCAGTCTTAGCGGAGGGGGGCAGGCTGAGGGACGGTCAGTCTTAGTGGAGGGGGCAGGCTGAGGGACGGTCAGTCTTAGTGGAGGGGGCAGGCTGGGGATGGTTAGTCTTAGTGGAGGGGGCAGGCTGAGGGAGGGGGCAGGCTGAGGGACGGTCAGTCTTAGCGGAGGGGGCAGGCTGAGGGACGGTCAGTCTTAGTGGAGGGGGCAGGCTGAGGGACGGTCAGTCTTAGCGGAGGGGGCAGGCTGAGGGACGTCAGTCTTAGTGGAGGGGGCAGGCTGAGGGACGGTCAGTCTTAGTGGAGGGGGGCAGGCTGAGGGACGGTTAGTCTTAGTGGAGGGGGCAGGCTGAGGGACGGTTAGTCTTAGTGGAGGGGGGCAGGCTGAGGGACGGTCAGTCTTAGTGGAGGGGGCAGGCTGAGGGACGGTCAGTCTTAGTGGAGGGGGCAGGCTGAGGGACGGTTAGTCTTAGTGGAGGGGGCAGGCTGAGGGACAGTTAGTCTTAGTGGAGGGGGCAGGCTGAGGGACGGTCAGTCTTAGTGGAGGGGGCAGGCTGAGGGACGGTCAGTCTTAGTGGAGGGGGCAGGCTGAGGGACGGTCAGTCTTAGTGGAGGGGGCAGGCTGAGGGACGGTTAGTCTTAGTGGAGGGGGCAGGGTGAGGGACGGTTAGTCTTAGTGGAGGGGGGCAGGCTGAGGGACGGTTAGTCTTAGTGGAGGGGGGCAGGCTGAGGGACGGTTAGTCTTAGTGGAGGGGGGCAGGCTGAGGGACGGTTAGTCTTAGTGGAGGGGGGCAGGCTGAGGGAGGGGGGCAGGCTGAGGGATGGTTAGTCTTAGTGGAGGGGGGCAGGCTGAGGGACGGTCAGTCTTAGTGGAGGGGGGCAGGCTGAGGGACGGTTAGTCTTTGCGGAGGGGGGCAGGCTGAGGGACGGTCAGTGACCAGATGCAGGCCAGTCAGTCCAGTAGAATAAAGAACACATCGTGTCAGTTTAAGGTCACTCAGCTGGGCCTCATAAGTAATACAGCTGATGTTTATTACCAGGGGATCATATGGTTCTGAAAGGGTCTGAGAAGAACAGCAGGGTGACTCAACCACAGCCAGTATGCAGTGAGAATGGACTGGGCCTGTAGTCTACTGTACAACCCTCATTACTACAGAGCTGGTTTAATGGGTTCATGTTGCGCAGGCTGATGTTCAAGTCATGTTTAGAATGATACAATAATCTGACTGGTTGATCTCCTGATCTTCGCTGAGGTTGGGATCCACTGGTCCGTGTGTGTGTGTGTGTGTGTGTGTGTGTGTGTGTGTGTGTGTGTGTGTGTGTGTGTGTGTGTGTGTGTGTGTGTGTGTGTGTGTGTGTGTGTGTGTGTGTGTGTGTGTGTGTGTGTGTGTGTGTGTGTGTGTGTGTGTTAACAGACCCTGGCTCTATTTGATTGTATATAACCATTTTGTGTCATGTATATTATATAGACAATGTCGTGAACACACACATTCTATATGTCCAGGACACCATGCCAGAGGTGAGACAGAGCTCTTTCGCCCTGCTGGGTGATCTGACCAAGGCCTGCTTCCCTCACGTCAAACCCTGCATCGGTAACGACCTCTACCATCTCTGTCTTCTGTTCCTACTATCTGTGGAACGACCAGTCTATCATACTCCTTATCGGCCTCCCTGTCTCTTCCCCTTGACTCTCTCGCTCTCTCTCTGTGTGTGTGTGTGTCCAGCTGAGTTCATGCCTATCCTAGGGACCAACCTGAACCCAGAGTTCATCTCTGTGTGTAACAACGCTACCTGGGCCATTGGAGAGATCTGCATGCAGATGGGTGAGTCTTTCTGCATGTAGGTTTGTACACGGAGATAATATGTACATGTGAGAGATGATCATGTTCTTTTTAGAATTTTGTTCTTTAACAAACAAAGCAATTGTCAGTTTCGATGCTGCTAGCATGAGTTATCTTAATGATATATTTCTCTGCTTTGTTTCTTTCCCTGTCTCTGTCTCCATCTCTGTGTCCGTCCCCATCTGTCTGTAGGTGTAGAGATGCAGCCCTATGTGTCTCTGGTTCTGAACCAGCTGGTAGAGATCATCAACAGACCCAACACACCCAAGACCTTGCTGGAGAACACTGGTACACACAGATCCTGAACACACACACAGATGCTGAACACACATACAGACACACAGATGCTGAACACACACACAGACACACAGATGCTGAACACACGCAATCATTGGGTTTGTTTGACATTGCAGCCGATGCATTGTGGGTAAACTGTGACTGACTGACTCGTCTCCAAATAATAATGAGCAGTTATTTATGATACGAACATCAGCGACGTCAAACCAGCTCTTGATTTTTGTTGTTGTGTGTGTTGTACACATGAGTGAGGCTCCTCCCATCTTCTTCCAGCCATTACGATTGGTCGCCTGGGCTACGTGTGTCCTCAGGAGGTGGCTCCGATGCTCCAGCAGTTCATCAGACCGTGGTGAGTCTGTCACACATCTGAGGACACGTCCTTCACCTCACTGATCATTATCAACGTGTTTAGATTGCCTGGTATGTGACACGGTGTGTGTGTGTGTGTGACAGGTGTACGTCCCTACGGAACATCCGTGACAACGAGGAGAAAGACTCCGCCTTCAGAGGGATCTGCATGATGATTGGTGTAAACCCTGGGGGAGTGGTCCAGGTAAGAGGAAGGGAGATGGATGATGATTGGTGTAAACCCTGGGGGAGTGGTCCAGGTCAGAGGAAGGGAGATGGAGTAGACAGGTCCTCTCCTAGTTGGGCCAGTGTGGGTGCTCAACCGACGTTAGGTTACTATGGTGACTATAGGTTAGGTTACCATGGTGAGAGAGCTTTGTTCCTTCATATTTCCAATAAGTAATGATGACCCATTTTATTTGTCTCTGCCTGCAAATCGTCCCCCTAAAAGCTAGGCTGTATCCTACAGAACTACTCAGAACTAGGCTGTATCCTACAGAACTAGGCTGTATCCTACAGAACTACTCATAACTAGGCTGTATCCTACAGAACTACTCAGAACTAGGCTGTATCCTACAGAACTAGGCTGTATCCTACAGAACTAGGCTGTATCCTACAGAACTAGGCTGTATCCTACAGAACTAGGCTGTATCCTACAGAACTAGGCTGTATCCTACAGAACTAGGCTGTATCCTACAGAACTAGGCTGTATCCTATAGAACTAGACTGTATCCTACAGAACTAGGCTGTATCCTTCAGAACTAGGCTGTATCCTACAGAACTAGGCTGTATCCTACAGAACTACTCAGAACTAGGCTGTATCCTACAGAACTAGGCTGTATCCTACAGAACTAGGCTGTATCCTACAGAACTAGGCTGTATCCTACAGAACTAGACTGTATCCTACAGAACTAGGCTGTATCCTACAGAACTAGGCTGTATCCTACAGAACTACTCAGAACTAGGCTGTATCCTACAGAACTAGGCTGTATCCTACAGAACTAGGCTGTATCCTACAGAACTACTCAGAACTAGGCTGTATCCTACAGAACTAGGCTGTATCCTATAGAACTAGGCTGTATCCTACAGAACTAGGCTGTATCCTATAGAACTAGGCTGTATCCTACAGAACTAGGCTGTATCCTACAGAACTACTCAGAACTAGGCTGTATCCTATAGAACTAGGCTGTATCCTACAGAACTAGGCTGTATCCTACAGAACTACTCAGAACTAGGCTGTATCCTATAGAACTAGGCTGTATCCTATAGAACTAGGCTGTATCCTACAGAACAAGGCTGTATCCTATAGAACTAGGCTGTATCCTACAGAACTAGGCTGTATCCTACAGAACTACTCAGAACTAGGCTGTATCCTACAGAACTACTCAGAACTAGGCTGTATCCTACAGAACTAGGCTGTATCCTACAGAACTAGGCTGTATCCTACAGAACTACTCAGAACTAGGCTGTATCCTACAGAACTAGGCTGTATCCTATAGAACTAGGCTGTATCCTACAGAACTAGGCTGTATCCTACAGAACTACTCAGAACTAGGCTGTATCCTACAGAACTAGGCTGTATCCTACAGAACTACTCAGAACTAGGCTGTATCCTACAGAACTACTCAGAACTAGGCTGTATCCTACAGAACTAGGCTGTATCCTACAGAACTAGGCTGTATCCTACAGAACTACTCAGAACTAGGCTGTATCCTACAGAACTAGGCTGTATCCTACAGAACTAGGCTGTATCCTACAGAACTACTCAGAACTAGGCTGTATCCTACAGAACTAGGCTGTATCCTATAGAACTAGGCTGTATCCTACAGAACAAGGCTGTATCCTATAGAACTAGGCTGTATCCTACAGAACTAGGCTGTATCCTACAGAACTACTCAGAACTAGGCTGTATCCTACAGAACTACTCAGAACTAGGCTGTATCCTACAGAACTAGGCTGTATCCTACAGAACTAGGCTGTATCCTACAGAACTACTCAGAACTAGGCTGTATCCTATAGAACTAGGCTGTATCCTATAGAACTAGGCTGTATCCTACAGAACAAGGCTGTATCCTATAGAACTAGGCTGTATCAGAACTAGGCTGTATCCTACAGAACTAGGCTGTATCCTACAGAACTACTCAGAACTAGGCTGTATCCTACAGAACTACTCAGAACTAGGCTGTATCCTACAGAACTAGGCTGTATCCTACAGAACTAGGCTGTATCCTACAGAACTACTCAGAACTAGGCTGTATCCTACAGAACTAGGCTGTATCCTACAGAACTAGGCTGTATCCTACAGAACTACTCAGAACTAGGCTGTATCCTATAGAACTAGGCTGTATCCTACAGAACTAGGCTGTATCCTACAGAACTAGGCTGTATCCTACAGAACTAGGCTGTATCCTACAGAACTACTCAGAACTAGGCTGTATCCTACAGAACTAGGCTGTATCCTACAGAACTAGGCTGTATCCTACAGAACTAGGCTGTATCCTATAGAACTAGGCTGTATCCTACAGAACTACTCAGAACTAGGCTGTATCCTACAGAACTACTCAGAATTAGGCTGTATCCTACAGAACTAGGCTGTATCCTATAGAACTAGGCTGTATCCTATAGAACTACTCAGAACTAGGCTGTATCCTACAGAACTAGGCTGTATCCTACAGAACTAGGCTGTATCCTATAGAACTAGGCTGTATCCTACAGAACTAGGCTGTATCCTATAGAACTACTCAGAACTAGGCTGTATCCTACAGAACTAGGCTGTATCCTATAGAACTAGGCTGTATCCTACAGAATTAGGCTGTATCCTACAGAACTAGGCTGTATCCTACAGAACTAGGCTGTATCCTATAGAACTACTCAGAACTAGGCTGTATCCTACAGAACTACTCAGAACTAGGCTGTATCCTACAGAACTAGGCTGTATCCTATAGAACTAGGCTGTATCCTACAGAACTAGGCTGTATCCTATAGAACTAGGCTGTATCCTACAGAACTAGGCTGTATCCTACAGAACTACTCAGAACTAGGCTGTATCCTATAGAACTAGGCTGTATCCTACAGAACTAGGCTGTATCCTACAGAACTAGGCTGTATCCTACAGAACTAGGCTGTATCCTATAGAACTAGGCTGTATCCTATAGAACTAGGCTGTATCCTACAGAACTAGGCTGTATCCTATAGAACTAGGCTGTATCCTACAGAACTAGGCTGTATCCTACAGAACTACTCAGAACTAGGCTGTATCCTATAGAACTAGGCTGTATCCTATAGAACTAGGCTGTATCCTACAGAACTAGGCTGTATCCTACAGAACTAGGCTGTATCCTACAGAACTACTCAGAACTAGGCTGTATCCTATAGAACTAGGCTGTATCCTATAGAACTAGGCTGTATCCTACAGAACTAGGCTGTATCCTACAGAACTAGGCTGTATCCTACAGAACTAGGCTGTATCCTACAGAACTATTCAGAATTAGGCTGTATCCTACAGAACTACTCAGAACTAGGCTGTATCCTACAGAACTAGGCTGTATCCTACAGAACTAGGCTGTATCCTACAGAACTACTCAGAACTAGGCTGTATCCTACAGAACTAGGCTGTATCCTACAGAACTAGGCTGTATCCTACAGAACTAGGCTGTATCCTACAGAACTAGGCTGTATCCTACAGAACTAGGCTGTATCCTATAGAACTAGGCTGTATCCTACAGAACTACTCAGAATTAGGCTGTATCCTACAGAACTAGGCTGTATCCTACAGAACTACTCAGAACTAGGCTGTATCCTACAGAACTACTCAGAACTAGGCTGTATCCTACAGAACTAGGCTGTATCCTACAGAACTAGGATGTATCCTACAGAACTAGGCTGTATCCTACAGAACTAGGCTGTATCCTATAGAACTAGGCTGTATCCTACAGAACTACTCAGAATTAGGCTGTATCCTACAGAACTAGGCTGTATCCTACAGAACTAGGCTGTATCCTACAGAACTATCCTACAGAACTAGGCTGTATCCTACAGAACTAGGCTGTATCCTACAGAACTACTCAGAACTAGGCTGTATCCTATAGAACTAGGCTGTATCCTATAGAACTAGGCTGTATCCTACAGAACTAGGCTGTATCCTATAGAACTAGGCTGTATCCTACAGAACTAGGCTGTATCCTACAGAACTAGGCTGTATCCTACAGAACTAGGCTGTATCCTACAGAACTACTCAGAACTAGGCTGTATCCTTCAGAACTAGGCTGTATCCTACAGAACTAGGCTGTATCCTACAGAACTACTCAGAACTAGGCTGTATCCTACAGAACTAGGCTGTATCCTACAGAACTAGGCTGTATCCTACAGAACTAGGCTGTATCCTACAGAACTAGGCTGTATCCTACAGAACTAGGCTGTATCCTATAGAACTAGGCTGTATCCTACAGAACTAGGCTGTATCCTACAGAACTAGGCTGTATCCTATAGAACTAGGCTGTATCCTACAGAACTACTCAGAACTAGGCTGTATCCTATAGAACTACTCAGAACTAGGCTGTATCCTACAGAACTAGGCTGTATCCTACAGAACTAGGCTGTATCCTACAGAACTAGGCTGTATCCTACAGAACTAGGCTGTATCCTATAGAACTACTCAGAATTAGGCTGTATCCTACAGAACTAGGCTGTATCCTACAGAGAACTCAGAGGCTATCCTACAGAACAGAACTACTCAGAACTAGGCTGTATCCTACAGAACTAGGCTGTATCCTACAGAACTACTCAGAACTAGGCTGTATCCTACAGAACTACTCAGAACTAGGCTGTATCCTACAGAACTAGGCTGTATCCTACAGAACTACTCAGAACTAGGCTGTATCCTACAGAACTACTCAGAACTAGGCTGTATCCTACAGAACTAGGCTGTATCCTACAGAACTAGGCTGTATCCTACAGAACTAGGCTGTATCCTACAGAACTAGGCTGTATCCTATAGAACTAGGCTGTATCCTACAGAACTAGACTGTATCCTACAGAACTACTCAGAACTAGGCTGTATCCTACAGAACTAGGCTGTATCCTACAGAACTAGGCTGTATCCTACAGAACTACTCAGAATTAGACTGTATCCTACAGAACTAGGCTGTATCCTACAGAACTAGGCTGTATCCTACAGAACTAGGCTGTATCCTACAGAACTAGGCTGTATCCTACAGAACTACTCAGAACTAGGCTGTATCCTACAGAACTAGGCTGTATCCTACAGAACTAGGCTGTATCCTACAGAACTACTCAGAACTAGGCTGTATCCTACAGAACTAGGCTGTATCCTACAGAACTAGGCTGTATCCTACAGAACTACTCAGAACTAGGCTGTATCCTACAGAACTAGGCTGTATCCTACAGAACTACTCAGAATTAGGCTGTATCCTACAGAACTACTCAGAACTAGGCTGTATCCTACAGAACTAGGCTGTATCCTACAGAACTAGGCTGTATCCTACAGAACTACTCAGAACTAGGCTGTATCCTACAGAACTAGGCTGTATCCTACAGAACTAGGCTGTATCCTACAGAACTACTCAGAACTAGGCTGTATCCTACAGAACAGAACTACTACTCAGAATTAGGCTGTATCCTACAGAATTAGGCTGTATCCTACAGAACTAGGCTGTATCCTACAGAACTAGGCTGTATCCTACAGAACTACTCAGAACTAGGCTGTATCCTACAGAACTACTCAGAACTAGGCTGTATCCTACAGAACTACTCAGAACTAGGCTGTATCCTACAGAACTACTCAGAACTAGGCTGTATCCTACAGAACTAGGCTGTATCCTATAGAACTAGGCTGTATCCTACAGAACTAGGCTGTATCCTATAGAACTACTCAGAACTAGGCTGTATCCTATAGAACTAGGCTGTATCCTATAGAACTAGGCTGTATCCTACAGAACTAGGCTGTATCCTACAGAACTAGGCTGTATCCTACAGAACTACTCAGAACTAGGCTGTATCCTACAGAACTAGGCTGTATCCTACAGAACTAGGCTGTATCCTACAGAACTACTCAGAACTAGGCTGTATCCTACAGAACTAGGCTGTATCCTACAGAATTAGGCTGTATCCTACAGAACTAGGCTGTATCCTATAGAACTAGGCTGTATCCTACAGAATTAGGCTGTATCCTATAGAACTAGGCTGTATCCTACAGAACTAGGCTGTATCCTACAGAACTACTCAGAATTAGGCTGTATCCTATAGAACTAGGCTGTATCCTACAGAACTAGGCTGTATCCTACAGAATTAGGCTGTATCCTACAGAACTAGGCTGTATCCTACAGAACTAGGCTGTATCCTACAGAACTAGACTGTATCCTACAGAACTAGACTGTATCCTACAGAACTAGGCTGTATCCTACAGAACTAGGCTGTATCCTACAGAACTAGGCTGTATCCTACAGAACTAGGCTGTATCCTACAGAACTAGGCTGTATCCTACAGAACTAGGCTGTATCCTATAGAACTACTCAGAATTAGGCTGTATCCTACAGAACTAGGCTGTATCCTACAGAACTAGGCTGTATCCTACAGAACTAGGCTGTATCCTATAGAACTAGGTTGTATCCTACAGAACTACTCAGAATTAGGCTGTATCCTAAAGAACTAAAAATAACTTTTCCCCCTCCTTTCCCCTCTCACTTTCCCTCCTTCCCTCATCATTCTGTTTTTGTTGAACCTTTTATTGAACTCGGCAAGTCGGTTAAGACCAACTTCTTATTTCCGACGCCGACCCACCCGTTCTCGCTGCTTCCTGTTCAGTGTCTCACCGGTGAGACCAGATGTGTGTGGTGTCAGTCAGAGGAGGTTATAGGCTGTTCATGGGGAGGAGGAGAACGGGGCACTTCTCTCTCTAAGGAAATGTACTTCCTACATATTTTTTTTTTTTTTTTTTACCTTTATTTAACCAGGCAAGTCAGTTAAGAACAAATTATTATTTTCAATGACGGCCTAGGAACAGAGGGTTAACTGCCTGTTCAGGGGCAGAACGACAGCTTTGTACCTTGTCAGCTCGGGGATTTGAACTTGCAACCTTTCGGTTACTAGTCCAGTGCTCTAACCACTAGGCTACCCTGCCGCCCCATATGATTTAGGCTATAGTTTACTACACAGCCTAGAAATAAAAATTGATCACCTATATGTCTCTGTCTTTCAATCATCCCTCTCCTTAAAGGAAGGCTGTAAAAATAGCTCCAGAGAAGGTCTATCCACCTGCGTTCTCTTCAAACTACATCTAACACGTTGATGTAGCCCAGTAATACAGACCGGCTAATAGAGTGGGTGAGGTGACCGTCTCTGGTCAGTTAACCTGTTGCAGTTGTTTTGGTCTGGTTGATATTGCCTGTCAGGTGCTGAGTTGTTGCAACCATGTCTGGCAAGTGAGCTGCGTCACACACCTAAAATCACATTGTAGCACTGCGGTTGGGTTTGGGACCGGGTGTTGGGAGTCGGACAGGAAGTCGGCAGCAGGCGTTGTGGTGTGAAGAGAGCAGACCTCTACATGGAGACACGGCCCTTCTGTAAGGTGAAATGACAGAATGTGTCTCTCTGCAGGACTTCATCTTCTTCTGTGATGCCGTGGCGTCCTGGGTCAGCCCTAAAGACGACCTGAGAGACATGTTCTACAAGGTGTGTGGAGGACCCAACGCTCTGTCCCAGATGGCACCTGGTTCCCTTGATCTGCACTTCTGTAGTGTACAGTGGAAGGGAGAGGCTGCCCTTTAGGACATGTCCTGGGAAAAGCTTTGCTTGGCCCAGATCCGTGTGTGTGTGTGTGTGTGTGTGTGTGTGTGTGTGTGTGTGTGTAGACTGTATGATAGTGGGATGTTAACCATAATAGCAGAGAATTATTTCAGCCATCGTTTCTGTTGTCATGTCTTTGTTGAGGAAGTATTTTCTTCTCTTCCCCCCCCCCCTCAGATCCTCCATGGTTTTAAGGACCAGGTAGGAGAGGAGAACTGGCAGCAGTTCTCAGAACAGTTTCCCCCCCAGCTGAAGGAGAGACTGTCTGCCTGCTACGGCGTGTAGAAACCCCCCCGAACCTAACATCAGGTACACACTCGCTTTAAATATGACCATTCCAATGTTAATTCTGTCACACTTTTAGATGGCACTTCCTGGTTGTGGTCCTCATCCAGAAATCTTCATCCATCCCCCTTCTTCCCTCTCTTTTCCCCCTCCTTTCCCCTCTCACTTTCCCTCCTTCCCCCTCTCTCTCCCTCCTTCCCCCTCTCTCTCCCTCCTTCCCCCTCTCTCTCCCTCCTTCCCCCTCTCTCTCCCTCCTTCCCCCTCTCTCTCCCTCCTTCCCTCTCTCTCTCCCTCCTTCCCCCTCTCTTTCCCCCTCCTTTCCCCTCTCTCTTTCCTTCCTTCCCTCTCTTTCCTTCCTTCCCTCTCTCTACCTCCTTCCTTTCCCTCTCTCTCCCTCCTTCCCTCTCTCTTTCCCTCCTTCCCTCTCTCTCCACCTCCTTCCTTCCATCTCTCTCTACCTCCTTCCCTCTCTCTCTCCCTCCCTCTCCAGGTGAGCCAGTAGTAGAGGAGGAAGGTGAAAAGGAATCTCATCCATCTGTGTTAATGCCCTGAACTGATCTGGGGGGAGGGGGAGAGGGACCCATCACGCCATTGGCCGCTCCCCCTGACAGACGGCCCCCACGCCCTATGTATTTCTCCATAGCGGGAGGGTGGGCGGGACTTGGGGAGGGACAGGGGGACACCTCTAGATTAAAGATTAAGGGGATCCAACCAACACAGAGAAACCAACTAAGGTCGGGACAGAGCGGGGGTACCTACATTCAGAAGGAATAGGTTCCAACGCAGAAACAGGTAGGGACAGATAGAGAATGAAGAGTGAGGGAAAGAGAGATAGGTAGGGGCCAGCTAGACTACAGTAGAGAGGGGTAGGTAGGGGCCAGCTAGACTACAGTAGAGAGGGGTAGGTAGGGGCCAGCTAGACTACAGTAGAGAGGGGTAGGTAGGGGCCAGCTAGACTGCAGTAGAGGGGTAGGTAGGGGCCAGCTAGACTACAGTAGAGATGGGTAGTTAGGGGCCAGCTAGACTACAGTAGAGAGGGGTAGGTAGGGGCCAGCTCAACTGCAGTAGAGAGGGGTAGGTAGAGAGGCCAGCTAGACTACAGTAGAGGCCAGCTAGACTATAGTAGAGAGAGGTAGGTAGGGGCCAGCTAGACTGCAGTAGAGAGGGGTAGGTAGGGGCCAGCTAGACTACAGTAGAGAGGGGTAGGTAGGGGCCAGCTAGACTACAGTAGAGAGGGGTAGGTAGGGGCCAGCTAGACTACAGTAGAGAGGGGTAGGTAGGGGCCAGCTAGACTACAGTAGAGAGAGGGTAGGTAGGGGCCAGCTAGACTGCAGTAGAGGGGTAGGTAGGGGCCAGCTAGACTACAGTAGAGAGGGGTAGGTAGGGGCCAGCTAGACTGCAGTAGAGAGAGGGTAGGTAGGGGCCAGCTAGACTGCAGTAGAGAGGGGTAGGTAGAGAGGCCAGCTAGACTACAGTGGAGAGACCAGCTAGACTACAGTAGAGAGGGGTAGGTAGGGGCCAGCTAGACTACAGTAGAGAGAGGTAGGTAGGGGCCAGCTAGACTATAGTAGAGAGAGGAAGGTAGGGGCCAGCTAGACTGCAGTAGAGAGGGGAAGGTAGGGGCCAGCTAGACTGCAGTAGAGAGGGGAAGGTAGGGGCCAGCTAGACTACAGTAGAGAGAGGTAGGGGCCAGCTAGACTACAGAAGAGGTAGGTAGGGGCCAGCTAGACTGCAGTAGAGAGGGGTAGGTAGGGGCCAGCTAGACTGCAGTAGAGGGGTAGGTAGGGGCCAGCTAGACTGCAGTAGAGGGGTAGGTAGAGGCCAGCTAGACTGCAGTAGAGGGGTAGGTAGGGGCCAGCTAGACTACAGAAGAGGGGTAGGTAGGGGGCAGCTAGACTACAGTAGAGGTAGGTAGGGGCCAGCTAGACTACAGTAGAGGTAGGTAGGGGCCAGCTAGACTACAGTAGAGGTAGGGGCCAGCTAGACTACAGAAGAGAGGTAGGTAGGGGCCAGCTCGACTACAGAAGAGGGAAAGAGACTTAACAGATTTAAATCAGACTGTAGAAAAAATCCACCACACAGAGAGCCATAGACAGAGAGACTGACAGGCACTCCCACAGTAAGACACACTCACTTGCAATACCTAGAGCTTTGTGTAGATGGCGCTGTTACACTAGTCAGACTCCGACACTACCAGTAAGGGATTAACAGTCAGTGAGGGACAGACAGGCAGGTGTCTGGCCTCTGTTTATTTCTGGGAGATATATGAGTATTCCACCTGTTATTACTACATCACTGGTTCACTGCTGATCTCTCCTCCACCAAGCATGTTTGGTTTCTGTCCTTTTCCCTAAGGAAAGCTTTCTTCATATAACTATCATGAGATCATTCTCATGTTCTCCTCTAGATAGACGGGGGATAACTAACCTCTTGGTTCATACGAGTCATCGTTATAAGAGGGAGAGAAATAGGGCTTAAATAATACCTGTTATTCTTTACGTAAAGTTAGGAAACTACAGATCACAGCCTCAAGATCTCGTCTCCAGTTGTACCTGTTTGTGTGTCGTGTCTGAGTTTGTTTGCCTATTGTTTACCGTACGTGACACTGTTGATTGTTTTAATAAGGTAACGATGTAACACTTGACTCCTCCCACCCTATTGTCCTCCACCTGTAAACTGTGACCAACTGTGTGTTTGTGTTGCCATAGTGATATCTTGAGGAAAGAGATTAAACCCAGAATTGTTTATCCTGATAACGTGTTACAAGAGGTCCATATTTTGTTGCTTTTTGTTTATTTTATTTTTAATTTGCTGCTACTGTTTTTTTAGTTTCCATGGTGAGCTTAAATGAACACACACAAAACAGTTGTTTACTTTTAGTTTTGTGGTTTTGCACTTTTAATTTTTTTATTTTTGTATTAAGGATTTTTTTAAACTTCCCTCATAAAGGACATCTGAATTCTACCGTACGTGTTCTATTGTCTCTTACTTACTGGGAAAACAAAAGCTCTATTGTCTCTTACTTACTGGGAAAACAGAAGCTCTATTGTCTCTTACTGGGAAAACAGAAGCTCTATTGTCTCTTACTGACTGGGAAAACAGAAGCTCTATTGTCTCTTACTGACTGGGAAAACAGAAGCTCTATTGTCTCTTACTGACTGGGAAAACAAAAGCTCTATTGTCTCTTACTGGGAAAACAGAAGGAGGAATAAGAAAATGGCAAATAAAAAGTTCGGAAAACTGCGAGTAATCCGCACTTCTACAGCGACTGACTGTCCGTTCTGTATTTTCTAGGGAGAAGAGGTTGTAGCTGGAACTAGCCTACTGTGTGTGTGTGAGAATACTGTTGTTATCCTTTTAACTTGTCTTCACTTTGTTCCAAGATAAGAGCACAATGTCCCTCCAACAGGACAGCGGAGCGAGGACTCCTACAGACAGACGGCAACATCCTCCGTCCCAAATGCCACTCTATTCCCTATATGTATTCCTCATAGGGCTCTGGTCAAAAGTAGTGCAGTTAAAGGGAATGTTGCCGTTTTGTACAAAGGCACAGACACTCATAGAGTTGGATAGAGAATGCACATGAACAGAAACGGTTATTGAACATGTGCCCTCTAGCCAACTTTATGTACAGTATAGACAGCTGTGAGGTTGTCAGCAGTTTGAGGCCAGGATTCAATCCGATCGGCTAAGCACCTTTTTAAAGACAATGTTCCCACGTTCGTGGAGACCGCATTCACGGTCTGCTTATGTGAGCTCAATTGGAAATTACCTTTAAATGTCATGAGGCAGATCTAATGAGGATTTGAATCCCAGCCTTAGTGTCATTAAAGGGGATGTTCAGTATTTTGGACTTTGGCTTTTAAAGTTAGCTGAAGTTTTTAGTGGCTGTTTTAAAAGAAATCGAACCAGGAACTTCAGTTTCTCCTGAACCATTGAATACTTTCAGGGTGAGGAACAATCTAACATTAAGTTGTAAAATCCTGAACTTCCCCTTTAATATCCATATTATCTCAGCTTCAGTGAATTTGGACACATTTTGCACAGATGTATAGATGACTGACTGACCAGGACTGTGATCATAGAAGCGATAAACTAATCAATGTACCATTCAACAAAGACAATCTACATCTCCCCCATTCTGCTATCTCTATTTCTATCATTTTATCAGTTTAGATTTTAGCTTTTTGTATCCATTTAAATGTATTTAAAGATGGTTTTTTTTTGTCAGGTTTCAATGTTCTGTAGTAGATCGTTATGGACTCGTTATGATATTGTGATGACTTAATTGGTTCATTAATAAATGCAATCAAGTGTCTTTAGTAAATGAGGCTCTAACTTAGGAACTTATAGAACTTAATGCTTATTGAGGAACAGAGGGAGGAACAGAGGGGAGGGAGGGAAGACTGAGGGGGAGGAACAGAGGGGAGGGAGGGAAGACTGAGGGGGAGGAACATGGTGAAGACTGAGGGGGAGGAACATAGGGAAGACTGAGGGGGAGGAACATAGGGAAGACTGAGGGAGGAACAGAGGGGAGGGTGGGAAGACTGAGGGGGAGGAACAGAGGGGAGGGAGGGAAGACTGAGGGGGAGGAACAGAGGGGAGGGAGGGAAGACTGAGGGGGAGGAACAGAGGGGAGGGAGGGAAGACTGAGGGGGAGGAACATAGGGAAGACTGAGGGAGGAACAGAGGGGAGGGTGGGAAGACTGAGGGAGGAACATAGGGAAGACTGAGGGAGGAACATAGTGAAGACTGAGGGAGGAACATAGGGAAGACTGAGGGGGAGGAACATAGGGAAGACTGAGGGAGGAACAGAGGGGAGGGTGGGAAGACTGAGGGGGAGGAACATAGGGAAGACTGAGGGAGGAACAGAGGGGAGGGTGGGAAGACTGAGGGGGAGGAACAGAGGGGAGGGAGGGAAGACTGAGGGGGGAGGAACAGAGGGGAGGGAGGGAAGACTGAGGGGGAGGAACAGAGGGGAGGGAGGGAAGACTGAGGGGGAGGAACATAGGGAAGACTGAGGGGAGGGAGGGAAGACTGAGGGGGAGGAACATAGGGAAGACTGAGGGGAGGGTGGGAAGACTGAGGGAGGAACATAGGGAAGACTGAGGGAGGAACATAGTGAAGACTGAGGGGGAGGAACAGAGGGGAGGGAGGGAAGACTGAGGGAGGAACGGAGGGGAGGGTGGGAAGACTGAGGGAGGAACAGAGGGGAGGGTGGGAAGACTGAGGGAGGAACAGAGGGGAGGGTGGGAAGACTGAGGGGGAGGAACATAGGGAAGACTGAGGGGGAGGAACATGGGGAAGGGAGGGAAGACTGAGGGAGGAAGGGAAGGCTGTAGAAACAAGCATGCTCTTACTTGTTCAAGTTTTGCAGAATGACTTTGATGTGCTCCAGTATTTCAATGGACTGCTGCCTATGTCAATCTCTACAAACATTCAACTCATTTCTTTGTGGAAATAAATAAAAGTTTCTTCTTCCAATCTTTCCAACTGTTGCCTCCTTGTTATGTTAACCTTTGAACTGCGGCTGCATAGAACCTGTAGTGTGTCCCAGTCTGCACCCTATTCCCTATACAGTGCCCTACTGTTGACCAGGGTCCATAGTGCTCTGAAAGTAGTGCAGTAAACAGGGAATCGGGTGTGATTTAGGACGCCACCCTGCGTATGTTTCCACGCCAGGTGAACGTGAGCCATGACAGATCTGTCTGTTGTGTGTCTCTGTTTTACAGGAAAGGAGAGAGGGGGAATGAGTGTGTCAGAGACGGAGAAAGACACTTTGGTCGTGTTCCACACCTCATTCATTTGGTAATGATGTCATATCCTGTCTGGGAACACAGACAGCAGTTTCCTGTACACAGAGAACTACGACACACCCGCGTGTGTGTGTGTGTGAGAGAGAGAGATACTCTGTCGCTCAGTTAGAGCATGGCGCTTTCAAGGGAAGGATAGTGGTATCGATACATACAATGTTTGCATGACTGTGAGTGGCTTTGGACAAAAGAATCTGCTGAATGGCAACTATTATAATAGGGGGACACTAATGGACCTCCAGCACATAGAACCCCCCCCCCCCGGGCAATGTCATTCAGCCACCGTGAACATGAGACACACCCACACTTCACATGTGGGCTAAATCCCATTGCTCCAGAGGACAGGGTTACACCTCAACACTACACCAGCAGCACAGAGAGGGGAGAGGAGGTGTTTCCAGGTATATGTTAATGTGAGGTTACCAGGTCCAGGTATAGGTTAATGTGAGGTTACCAGGTCCAGGTATAGGTTAATGTGAGGTTACCAGATATAGGTTAATGTGAGGTTACCAGGTCCAGGTATAGGTTAATGTGAGGTTACCAGGTCCAGGTATAGGTTAATGTGAGGTTACCAGGTCCAGGTATAGGTTAATATGAGGTTACCAGGTATAGGTTAATATGAGGTTGCCAGGTATAGGCTAATATGAGGTGTCCATGTGTAGGTTAATATGAGGTTGCCAGGTATAGGTTAATATGAGGTTGCCAGGTCCAGGTATAGGTTAATATGAGGTTGCCAGGTCCAGGTAGTGTCCCCCCCAGATTGTATGCTACACCCACTGTATCAGGTGTTGCCAGGTTCAGGTAGCCTACAGGTTAATATGAGGTTGCCAGGTATAGGCTAATATGAGGTGTCCATGTGTAGGTTAATATGAGGTTGCCAGGTATAGGCTAATATGAGGTGTCCATGTGTAGGTTAATATGAGGTTGCCAGGTATAGGTTAATATGAGGTTGCCAGGTCCAGGTAGTGTCCCCCCCAGATTGTATGCTACGCTTACTGTATCAGGTGTTGCCAGGTTCAGGTAGCCTACAGGCTAATATGAGGTTGCCAGGTATTCTTCCCCCAGAGCCACTTAAAATCCCTGACAGACTGTGTGATACAGTATCAGGTTTCCAGGTCTGGGTAGCTGAATGGGTATGAATGAATGAGTTGCCAGATATTCCTATTGTATCAGGTTTCCAGGTTCTGTGAAGAGTCCCCCCCCCCCCCCCAGCCATTGTAAATCCCTGGCAATGTGATTGTGTTCAGAATGTCCCAGAAACACTTCACCAGGAACCCCCCTGGCTACTGGGAACAGTCTCACTGTGTGTGTCAGATGAGGCTGGTAGGAGGAGCTATTGGAGGACGGGCTCACTGTGTGTGTCAGAAGAGGCTGGTAGGAGGAGCTATTGGAGGACGGGCTCACTGTGTGTGTCAGAAGAGGCTGGTAGGAGGAGCTATTGGAGGACGGGCTCACTGTGTGTGTCAGATGAGGCTGGTAGGAGGAGCTATTGGAGGACGGGCTCATTGTTATGGCTGGAATGGAGTAAATGGAGCGATATACGACACGTCAAACATATGGAAACCACATGATTGACTCCGTTCCATTTACGTTCCTATAGCTCCTCCCACCAGCCTCCACGTGTGTGTGTGTTTGTGTGTGTCAATCGCCTAACCACAGACTGTCGCTGCAGCGCAGCACCAGGCGCCCCGCAGTAACCCTATCGTCTAAGCGCAGCCTGGACGTGCCAAAATATGGCCTTTCTCCCTCCTCCTTCAACTGAATGTACTCCTGCATATGAAGAATGTTTCGGTCTATTCGTCACAATACGAAGCAATTCTGAGGGCGCTGTGCCCTATGCGTCATGTTCCAGTCACCGGTAATGGCACGTGGCCCGCTTGGCATTCCAGCACTGAGAAGAAGGGGATAAAGTAACTGGGGAGTAAATTGCTACTACTTTGAACAATATCCTTCACATCCAAGTGTTTTGTAAATGGAAAAAAATCCTGAACACTATTTACAATTTTCATTTTTTTTTTGGACCTTGTTTTCACTCTGTTCTTCTCGCACACTTCGGTGGCTCTGAGAAAGGTTCTCGGTTAACCCGAAGCTGCTAATGTGTGTGCGAACAAAGGCAACGATCAGCGCGCTCTGACAGGAAAGGGAATTCATTTTGATTGACGTCAGAGGCGTAGGTCCTCCTTTCTCCGGAGAGAGAGAGCGCGCGAGAGAAAGAGTAAGTGTGTGTGTGCGTGTTTGCACGGACTTACACTATAAGAGACAAGTCAAGGCCACACCACAATGAGGCTGAAGTCACTGTACAACTTTACACTTCAAGGGTCTTTATTGGCATGGGGATACACAGGTTAACATTGCCAAAGCAAGTGAAATAGATAATAAACAGAAGAGAAATAAACAATAAAAATGAACAGTAAACATTACACTCACAAAAGTTAAAAAATAATAGATAGATAATGTCAGTCTCAGACTGAGACGATGAAGGAGAGGTAAAGAGAGAGAGAGACTGAGACAATGAAGGAGAGGTAAAGAGAGAGAGAGACTGAGACAATGAAGGAGAGGTAAAGAGAGAGAGAGAGACTGAGACAATGAAGGAGAGGTAAAGAGAGAGACAGACTGAGACAATGAAGGAGAGGTAAAGAGAGAGAGAGACTGAGACAATGAAGGTGAGAGGTAAAGAGAGAGAGAGACAGACTGAGACAATGAAGGAGAGGTAAAGAGAGTGACAGACAGACGATGAAGGAGAGGTAAAGAGAGAGAGAGACAGACTGAGACAATGAAGGAGAGGTAAAGAGAGAGAGAGACTGAGACAATGAAGGTGAGAGGTAAAGAGAGAGAGAGAGACTGAGACAATGAAGGAGAGGTAAAGAGAGAGAGACTGAGACAATGAAGGAGAGGTAAAGAGAGAGACAGACTGAGACAATGAAGGAGAGGTAAAGAGAGAGAGAGACTGAGACAATGAAGGTGAGAGGTAAAGAGAGAGACAGACTGAGACAATGAAGGAGAGGTAAAGAGAGTGACAGACAGACGATGAAGGAGAGGTAAAGAGAGAGAGAGACAGACTGAGACAATGAAGGAGAGGTAAAGAGAGAGAGAGACTGAGACAATGAAGGAGAGGTAAAGAGAGAGAGAGACAGACTGAGACAATGAAGGAGAGGTAAAGAGAGTGACAGACAGACGATGAAGGAGAGGTAAAGAGAGACTGAGACAATGAAGGTGAGAGGTAAAGAGAGAGACAGACTGAGACAATGAAGGAGAGGTAAAGAGAGACTGAGACAGACTGTGACAATGAAGGAGAGGTAAAGAGAGAGACAGATTGAGACAATGAAGGAGAGGTAAAGAGAGAGAGACTGAGACAATGAAGGAGAGGTAAAGAGAGACTGAGACAATGAAGGAGAGGTAAAGAGAGAGAGAGACAGACTGAGACAATGAAGGAGAGGTAAAGAGAGAGAGAGACAGACTGAGACAATGAAGGAGAGGTAAAGAGAGAGAGAGACAGACTGAGACAATGAAGGAGAGGTAAAGAGAGAGAGACTGAGACGATGAAGGAGAAGTAAAGAGAGAGAGAGTGAGACGATGAAGGAGAGGTAAAGGGAGAGAGACTGAGACGATGAAGGAGAAGTAAAGAGAGAGAGAGTGAGACGATGAAGGAGAGGTAAAGAGAGAGACAGACTGAGACAATGAAGGAGAGGTAAAGAGAGAGACAGACTGAGACAATGAAGGAGAGGTAAAGAGAGAGAGAGACTGAGACAATGAAGGAGAGGTAAAGAGAGAGAGAGACTGAGACAATGAAGGAGAGGTAAAGAGAGAGAGAGACTGAGACAATGAAGGAGAGGTAAAGAGAGAGAGACTGAGACAATGAAGGAGAGGTAAAGAGAGAGAGAGACTGAGACAATGAAGGAGAGGTAAAGAGAGAGAGAGACTGAGACAATGAAGGAGAGGTAAAGAGAGAGACAATGAAGGAGAGGTAAAGAGAGAGAGAGACTGAGACAATGAAGGAGAGGTAAAGAGAGAGAGAGACTGAGACAATGAAGGAGAGGTAAAGAGAGAGAATGAAGGAGAGGTAAAGAGAGAGACAGACTGAGACAATGAAGGAGAGGTAAAGAGAGAGAGAGACTGAGACAATGAAGGAGAGGTAAAGAGAGAGACAGACTGAGACAATGAAGGAGAGGTAAAGAGAGACTGAGACAATGAAGGAGAGGTAAAGAGAGAGACAGACTGAGACAATGAAGGAGAGGTAAAGAGAGAGAGAGACTGAGACAATGAAGGAGAGGTAAAGAGAGAGAGAGACTGAGACAATGAAGGAGAGGTAAAGAGAGAGACAGACAGACTGAGACAATGAAGGAGAGGTAAAGAGAGAGAGAGACTGAGACAATGAAGGAGAGGTAAAGAGAGACTGAGACAATGAAGGAGAGGTAAAGAGAGAGACAGACAGACTGAGACAATGAAGGAGAGGTAAAGAGAGAGAGAGACTGAGACAATGAAGGAGAGGTAAAGAGAGAGAGAGACTGAGACAATGAAGGAGAGGTAAAGAGAGACTGAGACAATGAAGGAGAGGTAAAGAGAGAGACAGACAGACTGAGACAATGAAGGAGAGGTAAAGAGAGAGAGAGACTGAGACAATGAAGGAGAGGTAAAGAGAGAGAGACTGAGACAATGAAGGAGAGGTAAAAGAGAGAGAGACTGAGACAATGAAGGAGAGGTAAAGAGAGACTGAGACAATGAAGGAGAGGTAAAGAGAGAGACAGACAGACTGAGACAATGAAGGAGAGGTAAAGAGAGAGAGAGACTGAGACAATGAAGGAGAGGTAAAGAGAGAGAGAGACTGAGACAATGAAGGAGAGGTAAAGAGAGAGACAGACTGAGACAATGAAGGAGAGGTAAAGAGAGACTGAGACAATGAAGGAGAGGTAAAGAGAGAGACTGAGACAATGAAGGAGAGGTAAAGAGAGAGAGACTGAGACGATGAAGGAGAGGTAAAGAGAAGACAGACAGACTGAGACAATGAAGGAGAGGTAAAGAGAGAGAGAGACTGAGACAATGAAGGAGAGGTAAAGAGAGAGAGAGACTGAGACAATGAAGGAGAGGTAAAGAGAGAGACAGACTGAGACAATGAAGGAGAGGTAAAGAGAGAGAGAGACTGAGACAATGAAGGAGAGGTAAAGAGAGAGACAGACAGACTGAGACAATGAAGGAGAGGTAAAGAGAGACTGAGACAATGAAGGAGAGGTAAAGAGAGAGAGAGACTGAGACAATGAAGGAGAGGTAAAGAGAGAGAGAGACTGAGACAATGAAGGAGAGGTAAAGAGAGACTGAGACAATGAAGGAGAGGTAAAGAGAGAGACAGACTGAGACAATGAAGGAGAGGTAAAGAGAGAGAGAGGTGGTCTCCACGTGTTCCTGTCTGACTTGTACAGTTTATATTACTGCTCATAAACACTCACTGATAAAAGACAACACACACTATGCTGTTGAAAGACTGTCTGCCAGTCTATATACATCGCCGTGTGTTCACATGATCCCTCTAGTCTAGAGGCTACAGATATATGGTAAATACGTGATGGTGTTGAGAATGGAGTGGGAGTGTGTGTGTGTGTGTGTGTGTGTGTGTGTGTGTGTGTGTGTGTGTGTGTGTGTGTGTGTGTGTGTGTGTGTGTGTGTGTGTGTGTGTGTGTGTGAAGAGCTGCTTTGTCAAATCAAGCTAAATAAATCAGCACGAAAGTCATGGGGGGAAATGAGGCTGAACGCTACACACACACACGAGTAAACACACCGTCGCACACACACACACAAACCCGAGTAAACACACCGTCGCACACACACACACAAACCCGAGTAAACACACCAGCACACACACACCCGCGTAAACACACCGTCGCACACACACACACACAAACCCGAGTAAACACACCAGCACACACACACCCGCGTAAACACACACCAGTGCACACGCCTACAGGGAGAGAGAAAGAGTGTCTGTGTGTTTACACGTGAACTTGTTTTATGTGTGTGCCTTTTCATGTGTGCACATGTGTTAGACTTCCTGTTTGTCTGTACAGTGTTTGTCCTCGTTCAATGCTGTTGTTGCCCCTTCTAGCAGATACTGTGTGTCTGTGCCTGTGTGTGTCCTTAAGCAGCTGTTGTTGCCCCTTCTAGCAGATACTGTGTGTCATTAAGCTGCTGTTGTTCAGGCTGCTCTATCACTTCCTGCAACACGGCCCTCTGAGACACAGGTCTGGGATCAGGTTCCACCACTCACAACCAATGTGCGCAGATCCCCAGGGAGGGCTGCTGCGCAGAAGAAAAATCAGCCCGTGCAGAGAAGCACGAGATTGAACCTTCCTCACCTTTTTGGTTTTCCCTGTTAACACTGTCAATGTTTCCCTTTACTGTGGGAATTGGGATCGAATCAACGCATTATTAGCTACTTTCATTGCACCATACCGAAACAAAACCAACGATTCAAGAGACTTTGTTGTAGACAGAACTCAACAGGGTAGGATTATATTGCATTGACAGGCACATACTCTAGTCTGAACAGACCGGTGCGCCATAACCAATCAGAGCTGCAGTAGGCCTATATGCAAATAAACCACTGCCAAACATGTGCCATTCACGTTGAACGTGCCTGTCTTTACAGAATCAGCGGTCGTGAGATGAGCTGTTTTGAGATCAAAGTGAGAGCTGCATGTAGCCACGTGTGCACATTTGTTCATATCCTTTGCTCGTTGGTGAGTTATTAGCCCAGTTATTAATACGTTTGAGTCAGCAATGGGGAGTGTTTGTTTCCTACAAGACACAACACGTGTGCATTTCAAAACATCATTTGAAAAGTGACTCGGTAAAGAGCTTTTTTGTCTTAAAGGGGCAGTGTTGTATTTTGAGACAGGCTTGAATAAGCTAAGTAGCCAATAGGCAGAGAGTAGCATTTGTCTGATTCTCTGTAATAATGGCATGAGAATAATAATGCATTTTATTTCATAAAGTGGTTTCTTGCATCAAACGACTCAACAACATTTTCAGTCGCCTCCTTGTCTGAAGGACAAGTGGATAAACAGGTTCATGTCAAGTCCTGAATGTGTTTTTTCCAAAAGTCTCATGGAATGTAGCCTACATTGAACACCACACATTGGCTGCTACTGTAGGCTGAATGATAGAACAGCTATTTCCATGTTAAAATACTATGGGATGCATTTTCTCCATTGTTTTGATGGTCGGCTCCTCTGGTAGACCTACATTATGATCAAATAGCCACAGTCGCCTACCTGACCACTGTTAAAACTGTAACTTAAAGCTGTTACAGCCTCAGTGTTCACAGTAAAACTGTAACTTAAAGCTGGTACAGCCTCAGTGTTCACAGTAAAACTGTACCTTAAAGCTGGTACAGCCTCAGTGTTCACAGTAAAACTGTAACTTAAAGCTGGTACAGCCTCAGTGTTCACAGTAAATCTGTAACTTAAAGCTGGTAGAGCCTCAGTGTTCACAGTAAAACTGTAACTTAAAGCTGGTACAGCCTCAGTGTTCACAGTAAAACTGTACCTTAAAGCTGGTACAGCCTCAGTGTTCACAGTAAAACTGTACCTTAAAGCTGGTAGAGCCTCAGTGTTCACAGTAAAACTGTACCTTAAAGCTGGTACAGCCTCAGTGTTCACAGTAAAACTGTACCTTAAAGCTGGTACAGCCTCAGTGTTCACAGTAAAACTGTACCTTAAAGCTGGTACAGCCTCAGTGTTCACAGTAAATCTGTAACTTAAAGCTGGTAGAGCCTCAGTGTTCACAGTAAAACTGTACCTTTAAAGCTGGTACAGCCTCGGATGTTCTGATAAAACTGCAACTTAAAGCTGGTACAGCCTCTGATGTTCACAGTAAACCTGTAACTTAAAGCTGGTAGAGCCTCAGTGTTCACAGTAAAACTGTAACTTAAAGCTGGCAGCCTCAGTGTTCCCAGTAAAACTGTAACTTAAAGCTGGTAGAGCCTCAATTCTGTTCACAGTAAGTCTGTAACTTAAAGCTGATACAGCCTCAGTGTTCACAGTAAAACTGTAACTTAAAGCTGGGCAGCCTCAGTGTTCTGACAAAACTGTGCAAAGCTGGTACAGCCTCAGTGTTCACAGTAAAACTGTAACTTAAAGCTACAGCCTCAGTGTTACAGTAAAACTGTAACTTAAAGCTGTACAACCTCAGTGTTCACAGTAAAAGCCTCATGTGAAAAAACTTGTAAAGCTGGTACAGCCTCAGTGTTCACAGTAAAACTGTAACTTAAAGCTGGTACAGCCTCAGTGTTCACAGTAAAACTGTAA
>NW_027010458.1:0-15000 GCF_036934945.1 Oncorhynchus masou masou
TTAGACTGACCCAGGGACCACCTCCACCCTTTAGACTGACCCAGGGACCACCTCCAGCCTTCAGACTGACCCAGGGACCACCTCCACCCTTCAGACTGACCCAGGGACCACCTCCACCCTTCAGACTGACCCAGGGACCACCTCCACCCTTCAGACTGACCCAGGGACCACCTCCACCCTTTAGACTGACCCAGGGACCACCTCCACCCTTTAGACTGATCCAGGGACCACCTCCACCCTTCAGACTGACCCAGGGACCACCTCCACCCTTTAGAATGACCCAGGGACCACCTCCACCCTTCAGACTGACCCAGGGACCACCTCCACCCTTCAGACTGACCCAGGGACCACCTCCACCCTTCAGTCTGACCCAGGGACCACCTCCACCCTTCAGACTGACCCAGGGACCACCTCCACCCTTCAGACTGAACCAGGGACCACCTCCACCCTTCAGACTGACCCAGGGACCACCTCCACCCTTCAGACTGACCCAGGGACCACCTCCACCCTTCAAACTGATCCAGGGACCACCTCCACCCTTCAGACTGACCCAGGGACCACCTCCACCCTTCAGTCTGACCCAGGGACCACCTCCACCCTTTAGACTGACCCAGGGACCACCTCCACCCTTTAGACTGACCCAGGGACCACCTCCACCCTTCAGACTGACCCAGGGACCACCTCCACCCTTCAGACTGACCCAGGGACCACCTCCACCCTTTAGACTGACCCAGGGACCACCTCCACCCTTCAGTCTGACCCAGGGACCACCTCCACCCTTCAGTCTGACCCAGGGACCACCTCCACCCTTCAGACTGACCCAGGGACCACCTCCACCCTTTAGACTGACCCAGGGACCACCTCCACCCTTTAGACTGACCCAGGGACCGCAGGTCAGAGGAGAGGCTGTAATGTATTCTCCCCTCGGGTCAGGTCTAAGGGCCAGGTCCTCTTCTATTCCTCCCTGGGGCAACGGTCTCCTCTGGTTCCTGTCATTTATTGGCAGTTTTAAACTTCTGAGGTGATCAATTGCCTCATGCTGCCTAGTATAGTAATAGCAATAAGCTATTGCAAGGAGTAGGGGTCTGATTTATTGACCTCCGCTGTCTCTGAACTTTCTCCTGGTGGTAAAGAGTTAGTAACAGAAGAATAAGCAGCATCACTTTCACCAGAGAGGAAATGTTGCCAGTTAAAGTAAGCCTAATATTTGGTCATGTCAAATAATGAAATGGGACTACTGTATCTCAGATGAATCTGATTGGTTCCAACCCGTATCCTAAATAGCCCATATAAATGCATATGGTTCCAAAACTATGGCCACTGATTCATGGAGAGAGTGGTACTAAATATTCAAAACAATTTCAATGCACATACACATAGATGTAGGATCTTAATTTGACCAGATTCTCCCAGCAGGACAATAATCCTACAGCAACAGGAAATGGGAATTATTGTGAGGATTATAATTCATGGACATTTTTTATAGGGGTTGATACATTTTTAGTCAGGGTAAATCAAGTCTGACATTTTTTTTTAAAGTTAGCATTTCCTGCATCGACAGGGTGGCCAACCGGGTGATCAAGCTAAGATCCTACAGTAGGTGTCTAGTATGTGCCAAACCAAATAGTCATGATACAACATTCACTATGAATACCAACAGTAATGATGCTGACCTATTGAGTAAGAGCTGCTGCTGTTTGCGTATGAGGAATCCCTGATATGTGTGTCTCTGCATACCCACATCACTTGGAATCCTCCTGTGTAATCGACAGGCTATCACTCTGAAGGTCAATAGGGTAGCAAGCACTCTGGCCTCGTCCACTACTTTTAACCACAGCACTATGGGCTCTCAGACAACCCTATGGGGCCCCGGTCAAAAGTAGTGCACTACATAGGGAATAGGGTCAAAAGGGATGTCATAAGGTGAATTCACCAATTTGTAAGTCGCTCTGGATAAGAGCGTCTGCCAAATGACTTAAATGTAAATGTAAATGTAAAAGTAGTGCACTACATAGGGAATAGGGTCTAAAGTAGTGCACTACATAGGGAATAGGGTCTAAAGTAGTGCACTACATAGGGAATAGGGTCTAAAGTAGTGCACTACATAGGGAATAGGGTCTAAAGTAGTGCACTACATAGGGAATAGGGTCTAAAGTAGTGCACTACATAGGGAATAGGGTCTAAAGTACTGCACTACATAGGGAATAGGGTCTAAAGTAGTGCACTACATAGGGAATAGGGTCTAAAGTAGTGCACTACATAGGGAATAGGGTACCATTTGGAATTGATCTAGTTTTCCCACCGGTGCTGAGATTCTGAAACGTTGACTCCCGAATCTGCCTGCCTTTTAGACAAAGACAAACTCAAGAGACCTGGAACAGAACAGACTGCCTTCTATTTGAGCAGCAACGTTTTCACCAGCTTTATTAAAAGCTGTTGAGGACATCAAGGCCTTTTTTGATTTAGTGTTTGTGCGTCCCAAATGTCACTCTTATTTCCTATGTAGGGTGTAATATAGTGCACTGATGGCCAAAAGGAGTTGGCTATAAAAGGGAATAGGGTGCGTGCATTGTGTTTCTGCCTGACCTCCGCCCCCAGGGGCTGGACCTCAGAGGGCTAGGAGGCGTGCATTGTGTTTCTGCCTGACCTCCGCCCCCAGGGGCTGGACCTCAGGGCTAGGAGGCGTGCATTGTGTTTCTGCCTGACCTCCGCCCCCAGGGGCTGGGCCTCAGAGGGCTAGGGAGGCGTGCATTGTGTTTCTGCCTGACCTCCGCCCCCAGGGGCTGGGCCTCAGGGCTAGGAGGCGTGCATTGTGTTTCTGCCTGACCTCCGCCCCCAGGGGCTGGGCCTCAGAGGGCTAGGAGGCGTGCATTGTGTTTCTGCCTGACCTCCGCCCCCAGGGGCTGGGCCTCAAAGGGCTAGGAGCAGCAGGGTTGTAAACGGAAGGTTGTTTTTAAGAGCAGCTAAAGGGGTGATTTAAATGATTGCTGTATTACAGTGGAATCAGACCTGATTTTAAAGGGAAGAGGAAGAAGGGGCCTAAATATCTCTCTTTTTGAGGGTTGATAGCTTCCACTTCCACTCAGTTAAACATTCAAGCTGACTTTAGGTGGTTCCCTTGTTTCAAATTGCAATCCATATTTCCCTTTGTCTTCCCATGTATGTCTTCATTCTTTACTTCCTAATCTGTTCATTTTTCATCCATGATGTTTTCATTCTTTCCTGGAATGTAATAAAGGTGGAACCTCTTGAGAATCTGGTAGGAGGTGGAACCTCTCAGGCCCATAGTCCTGGTAGGAGGTCTCTCAGGCCATATCCTGGTGAAGTGGAACCTCTTAGGCCATAGTCCTGGTAGGAAGTGGAACCTCTTAGGCCATAGTCTGGTAGGAAGTGGAACCTCTTAGGCCATAGTCCTGGTAGGAAGTGGAACCTCTTAGGCCATAGTCCTGGTAGGAAGTGGAACCTCTTAGGCCATAGTCCTGGTAGGAGGTGGAACCTCTTGACCAAGATCCTGGTGTGAAGTGGAACCTCTTGACCATAGTCCTGAGTGGGAATTGGAACCTCTTAGGCCATAGTCCTGGTAGGAGGTGGGACCTCTTAGGCCATAGTCCTGGTAGAGTGAGACCTCTTAGGCCATAGTCCTGGTAGGAAGTGGAACCTCTTAGGCCATAGTCCTGGTAGGAAGTGGAACCTCTTAGGCCATAGTCCTGGTAGGAAGTGGAACCTCTTAGGCCATAGTCCTGGTAGGAGGTGGAACCTCTTAGGCCATAGTCCTGGTAGGAAGTGGAACCTCTTAGGCCATAGTCCTGGTAGGAAGTGGAACCTCTTAGGCCATAGTCCTGGTAGGAAGTGGAACCTCTTAGGCCATAGTCTTGGTAGGAAGTGGAACCTCTTAGGCCATAGTCCTGGTAGGAAGTGGAACCTCTTAGGCCATAGTCTTGGTAGGAAGTGGAGCCTCTTAGGCCCATAGTCCTGGTAGGAAGTGGAACCTCTTAGGCCATAGTCCTGGTAGGAAGTGGAACCTCTTAGGCCATAGTCCTGGTAGGAAGTGGAACCTCTTAGGCCATAGTCCTGGTAGGAAGTGGAACCTCTTAGGCCATAGTCCTGGTAGGAAGTGGAACCTCTTAGGCCATAGTCCTGGTAGGAAGTGAATCTCATCATGGCATCTCATCCACCTCCTGTCAACTCTCCACCTGAATGGCGTTGATGTCTGGTCTCTGGCATCAGGCTTTTCATTTAAAAACACCAGGTAGCCAGGTAGCTACTAGCGTGTGCGCACACACACACACACACACACAAAGTTCCAGGATACACACTAGTCCCTAATCTCTGGTGGACAGACTATGTTAACTATGTGGACTATGTTAACATAAATGGTAGCGTAGAGCTGTCCTGCTACAATGGGGTGCGGACAGATCCCGGTTTCTCAGGGGTTTAGTGTCTTTCGGACGGGGAGGGGACATTTGGCCCATAGACTTGCAAAGAGAACCCTGGATCCTCGTTCCATCTCTTCTCTTAGCAAGTATCGACCAGAACTTAATCAAACCATACGACCAGTCGCAAGATTAGTTCTGGGTTACCCAAGATGAATGGAGTCCTAGCTGATGTCGTTAGCATAATAAGCTTATCTTAGACCATCTGATCCTATGCCTTCAACCTTTAGCCTGAGTTTAATCTAGCCAAGTGATCTGATCCTAACCAGACTAGCCTTTAGCATGAGGCTAATCTAGCCTAGTGATCTGATCCTAACCAGACTAGCCTTTAGCCTGAGGCTAATCTAGCCTAGTGATCTGATCCCAACCAGACTAGCCTTTAGCCTGAGGTAATCCAGCCTCGTGATCTGATCCTAACCCACGCTAACCTTTAGCCTGAGGCTAATCTAGCCTAGTGATCTGATCCCAACCAGACTAGCCTTTAGCCTGAGGCTAATCTAGCCTCGTGATCTGATCCCTAACCAGACTAGCCTTAGCCTGAGGCTAATCTAGCCCGTGATCTGATCCCAACCAGACTAGCCTTTAGCCTGAGGCTAATCTAGCCTCGTGATCTGATCCTTACCAGGCTTGCCTTCACCCAGAATGAATCCCAAATGGCACTCTATTCTCTAAATAGTCTACTACTTTGGCCAGTCCTATGGGCACCTTATTCCTTTATATAGTGCACTACTTGGACCTTGGTCAATAGAAGTGCACTATGTAGGGAATAGGGTGCCATTTGGGATGTATATTAGGGTAAAGTAGTGCACTATGTAGGGAATAAGGTGCCATTTGGGATGTATATTAGGGTAAAGTAGTGCAATATATAGGGAATAGGGTGCCATTTGTGATGTATATTAGGGTAAAGTAGTGCACTATATAGGGAATAGGGTGCCATTTGTGATGTATATTAGGGTAAAGTAGTGCACTATGTAGGAATTAGGGTGCCATTTGGGCTGTGCAGCTTAATCAGGGGATCAGGCATAAAAAAAAAAAAAAAAGTGGCCATCAGATTCAGCAGCTATCTCAGTATAAAGAAGCTTCATTATTCTCCAATTGCCCCTTTGTGAGGTATTGTGAAGGCGTGTGTATCGCTGTGAAGGCGTGTGTATCGCTGTGAAGGCGTGTGTATCACTGTGAAGGAGTGTGTATCACTGTGAAGGAGTGTGTATCACTGTGAAGGAGTGTATATCGCTGTGAAGGAGTGTGTATCGCTGTGAAGGAGTGTGTATCGCTGTGAAGGAGTGTGTATCGCTGTGAAGGAGGTGTGTATCGCTGTGAAGGAGTGTGTATCGCAGAAGGAGTGTATGACTGTGAAGAGGTGTATCGCTGTGGAAGGAGTGTGTATCGCTGTGAAGGAGTGTATCGCTGTGAAGGAGTGTGTATGGCTGTGAAGGCGTGTGTATCGCTGTGAAGGAGTGTGTGTCGCTGTGAAGGAGTGTGTATGGCTGGAAGGGCGTGTGTATCACTGTGAAGGAGTGTATCGCTGTGAAGGTGTATATCGCTGTGAATGAGTGTATCGCTGTGAAGGAGTGTGTATGTCGCTGTGAAGGAGTGTGTATCGCTGTGAAGGAGTGTGTATCGCTGTGAAGGAGTGTGTATCGCTGTGGAAGAGTGTGTATCGCTGTGAAGGAGTGTGTATCGCTGTGAAGGAGTGTGTATCGCTGTGAAGGAGTGTGTATCACAGGAAGGAGGTGTGTCGCTGTGAAGGAGTGTGTATCGCTGTGAAGGCGTGTGTGTGTGTGTGTTCCCTTCACAATACACTTGTCTCCTGACACCTGCCCGGTCTAACCGGACATTGTTCCACTAGACAGGCTCTTCAGAGACCCAGTGTCATTGTTTCCAGGGGGTTGAGCGGACTGGTGGAACACAGGCCCAAATCCTAAAGCATCTGCCCTGAGGCTGTTTCTGTGTTAGGTTGAGGTTGGCTGGGTTGACTTCCCTCAGGTGCTGTTTCTGTGTGTGTGTGTGTGTGTGTGTGTGTGTGTGTGTGTGTGTTTGTCACCTGGCACACAGCAAGCAGCACCAGGTGATGTGAGTGGGAGGGCGTGTGCTGGACAGCTGTGTGGGACAGGGACCGTGCAGCCTGAAATAAACAAGGGGTATGACTGCCTGTCTGTCCTGCAGAAGTTAATGGGTGTCTAAAGAGACACCTCGGCTGGAGATATTGCAGTTTATGAAGTAGGTGGAATGAAGGAGCAGAGTGGATAGAGCTGGAAGGAGGGAGGAGGGAGGGAAGGAGGGAGGAGGCAGGGAGGGAGGGAGAGGAGACGTGGCGCAGAGTGGATAGAGGCTGGGAGGGGGGGCAAGGGAGGGAGGGGGCAAGGAGGGGAGGGGGCAAGGAGGGAGAGGGAGATGAAGGGGGGGAGGGAGAGGGAGACGTGGAGCAGAGTGGATAGAGCTGGGAGGGGGCAAGGAGGGAGGGCAAGGAGGAGGGGGCCGAGGAGGGGAGGGGGGGCAAGGAGGGGAGAGGGGGGCAAGGAGGGAGGGGGGCAAGGAGGGAGAGGGGGAGATCGAAGGGGGAGGGAGAGGGAGACGTGAGCAGAACGGGGAGGAAAGGAAGAAGCTGGCTGAGGTCCAGGGAACGTTCTCCTCCTCTCAACAGGTGGCCATTTTGATTGTCAAGCTACCACGGCTGTGTGAACCCTGTCCCTCAGTCTCTAGATGTTGGCTCTCTTATACAGTAGTAGCTACAGTTAACTGTTTCCTTGTACTGGCAGATAGGGTCTATATTTGTGTATGGAAAGTCTATAAATCTAAATTTAACAACCATAATAATAGACTTCAAATACTGTTAAGAAAACAGATCTGAGTCTGATCACCAAGCGGACTGTAGGATAGGTCGGGAAATCTCACTCAGCTCGCTGGGAGCTGTTTCTCAGTACAGTTTCGTTGTTCAACTAAATTACTGGGAAGGAGGAGCTGATCAAATCAGATTTTTGTCACGTGTCAAATACAACAGGTGTAGTAGACCTCACAGTGAAACATGCTGAATACAGCAGGTGTAGTAGACCTCACAGTGAAATGCTGAATACAACAGGTGTAGTAGACCTTACAGTGAAATGCTGAATACAACAGGTGTAGTAGACCTTACAGTGAAATGCTGAATACAACAGGTGTAGGTAGACCTTACAGTGAAATGCTGAATACAACAGGTGTAGTAGACCTTACAGTGAAATGCTGAATACAACAGGTGTAGTAGACCTTACAGTGAAATGCTGAATACAACAGGTGTAGTAGACCTCACAGTGAAATGATGAATACAACAGGTGTAGTAGACCTCACAGTGAAATGCTGAATACAACAGGTGTAGTAGACCTTACAGTGAAATGATGAATACAACAGGTGTAGTAGACCTCACAGTGAAATGCTGAATACAACAGGTGTAGTAGACCTCACAGTGAAATGCTGAATACAACAGGTGTAGTAGACCTTACAGTGAAATGCTGAATACAATAGGTGTAGTGGACCTCACAGTGAAATGCTGAATACAACAGGTGTAGTAGACCTTACAGTGAAATGCTGAATACAACAGGTGTAGTAGACCTTACAGTGAAATGCTGAATACAACAGGTGTAGTAGATCTTACAGTGAAATACTGAATACAATAGGTGTAGTAGACCTACAGTGAAATACTGAATACAACAGCTGTAGTAGACCTTACAGTGAAATGCTGAATACAACAGGTGTAGTAGACCTTACAGTGAAATGCTGAATACAACAGGTGTAGGTAGACCTTACAGTGAAATGCTGAATACAACAGGTGTGAAAGTAGACCTCACAGTGAAATGCTGAATACAACAGGTGTAGTAGACCTCACAGTGAAAATGCTGAATACAACAGGTGTAGTAGACCTTACAGTGACATGCTGAATGCAACAGGTGTAGTAGACCTCACAGTGAAATGCTGAATACAACAGGTGTAGTAGACCTTACAGTGAAATGCTGAATACAACAGGTGTAGTAGACCTTACAGTGAAATGCTGGAATACAACAGGGTAGTAGACCTTACAGTGAAATGCTGAATACAACAGGTGTAGTAGACCTCACAGTGAAATGCTGAATACAACAGGTGTAGTAGACCTCACAGTGAAATGCTGAATACAACAGGTGTAGTAGACCTCACAGTGAAATGCTGAATACAACAGGTGTAGTAGACTTCACAGTGAAATGCTGAATACAACAGGTGTAGTAGACCTCACAGTGAAATGCTGAATACAACAGGTAGTAGACCTCACAGTGAAATGCTGAATACAACAGGTGTAGTAGACCTCACAGTGAAATGCTGAATACAACAGGTGTAGTAGACCTCACAGTGAAATGCTGAATACAACAGGTGTAGTAGACCTTACAGTGACATGCTGAATACAACAGGTGTAATAGACCTCACAGTGAAATGCTGAATACAACAGGTGTAGTAGCCTTACAGTGAAATGCTGAATACAAACAGGTGTAGGTAGACCTTACAGTGAAATGCTGAATACAACAGGTGTAGTAGACCTCCCCCAGTGAAAATGATGAATACAACAGGTGTAGTAGACTCACAGTGAAATGATGAATACAACAGGTGTAGTAGACCTCACAGTGAAATGCTGAATACAACAGGTGTAGTAGACCTTACAGTGACATGCTGAATACAACAGGTGTAGTAGACCTCACAGTGAAATGATGAATACAACAGGTGTAGTAGACCTCACAGTGAAATGCTGAATACAACAGGTGTAGTAGACCTCACAGTGAAATGCTGAATACAACAGGTGTAGTAGACCTCACAGTGAAATGCTGAATACAACAGGTGTAGTAGACCTTACAGTGACATGCTGAATACAACAGGTGTAGTAGACCTTACAGTGAAATGCTGAATACAACAGGTGTAGTAGACCTCACAGTGAAATGCTGAATACAACAGGTGTAGTAGACTCACAGTGAAATGCTGAATACAACAGGTGTAGTAGACCTTACAGTGAAATGCTGAATACAACAGGTGTAGTAGACCTCACAGTGAAATGCTGAATACAACAGGTGTAGTAGACCTCACAGTGAAATTATGAATACAGGTGTAGGTAGACCTCACAGTGAAATGCTGAATACAAACAGGTGTAGATGACAAAAGGTGTAGTAGACCTTACAGTGAAATGCTGAATACAACAGGTGTAGTAGACCTCACAGTGAAATGCTGAATACAACAGGTGTAGTAGACCTCACAGTGAAATGCTAGACCCCAACAGGTGTAGTAGACCTCACAGTGAAATGCTGAATACAACAGGTGGTAGACCTCACAGTGAAATGCTGAATACAACAGGTGTAGTAGACCTCACAGTGAAATGTTGAATACAACAGGTGTAGTAGACCTCACAGTGAAATGCTGAATACAACAGGTGTAGTAGACCTCACAGTGAAATGCTGAATACAACAGGTGTAGTAGACCTCACAGTGAAATGCTGAATACAACAGGTGTAGACGACAACAGGTGTAGTAGACCTTACAGTGAAATGCTGAATACAACAGGTGTAGTAGACCTTACAGTGAAATGCTGAATACAACAGGTGTAGTAGACCTCACAGTGAAATGCTGAATACAACAGGTGTAGTAGACCTCACAGTGAAATGCTGAATACAACAGGTGTAGTAGGTCGGTTGACATGGAGGGTCTACCAGAATGTGCTGGGGGGGTCATCGGTTGACATGGAGGGTCTACCAGAATGGAAACGATGCTTAATTAATCAGGAACTCTTGTTACTTTCTGTTTACTGGACATGTTGATGGAGACACTATGTTTCTAATCTACAGTATGTAAGCATTCATTATTTATTACCTTTTTATTAGGGAAGGTGAAGGTTATGGGCCGAAACACGTTGGTTTTTGCCTGTTTTTAACAGAACTATTTTAAAATAATTTCATCATCGTCTTCAGTTTTTCTAAAGTTTCTTAAACCTAAAAGGATCGCGGTCACAGGAGGATGGTACATTTCTCATTTTTGTTCTCGAGCTGCAAAAGGTTTCTAGACTATACAGTATGTCTCAGCTGACATACGAGTCCATAAATATATGACATATTACTGATGAGAAACAATAAGAACATTCAGTAAACACGCTTGAAGATGATAATCTTGGCTTCTTCCAGATACTGTTGACCTACAGAAAGAAAACCGGAATGTCTCCCTCAGCGGAGGATTCCCTAACAACAACAAAAAAACACGTGTTTTACAAAACAATTGCATAATACATTTCAGGTTAATAAAAAGAAAATATATATATCTCAGACGCTTGGTTTTCACACATTTTATTTCTCACATGCTTTTTTGCCGTGAACAAATCATGTTTAAAATGGCATGTGGGGAAAGAGACAGGACTCAGACACGTTTCATGTGGTTTCACAACATTTTTCATGTAAAATAAATTTCACGTTTTTGTAGCTGGCGGGATTGTCTGGCCGAGGGGCCAACACACATGTTTAAGTCACGTGTGGGCTACCTCATCACGTGACCGTTGCTGGGCGGGATTGTCTGGCTGAGGGCCAACACACATGTTTAAGTCAATGCACTCATCACGTGACCGTTGCTGGCGGGATTGTCTGGCCGGGGCCAACACACATGTTTAAGTCACGTGTGGGGCTACCTCATCACGTGACCGTTGCTGGCGGGATTGTCTGGCCGAGGGCCAACACACATGTTTAAGTCACGTACCTCATCACGTGACCGTTGCTGGCGGGATTGTCTGGCCGAGGGCCAACACATGTTTAAGTCACGTGTGGGGCTACCTCATCACGTGACCGTTGCTGGCGGGATTGTCTGGCCAAGGGCCAACACACGTTAAGTCACGTGTGGGGCTACCTCATCACGTGACCGTTGCTGGCGGGATTGTCTGGCCGAGGGCCAACACACGTTTAAGTCACATACCTCATCACGTGACCGTGCGCAGCCATCCCCGACTCATGTCCGCTACACTTTCACGTGTGCTTTCTTTTTTGTACACTTTAATGTCAACTTTAGCTGTCAAACGATTTAAAACATTTTAATCACGTTTAGATTTGCTATGATTCATCCGAAATGAATAATTTACTCAAATGAAGCTGTATTTTTAAGATTGTTAACGGATTAACTCTTGACGGTGGTAGTTTTAACATGTTAAACAGGATAAACGAGGAGACATGGAGCGCTAGCTGCTCAGTGTTTTTCACTTCTTCTAACGGTCATAAAGTATGAAGAAGAGAGGCGGGAAAAACTCCAAAATAAGAAATCATTATTTTTTTTAACGCATTTTAATTATTATTTTTAGCTAAGTTACCTTTTTACAGAATTAGCAATTCCACATGGGGACACATTGCTACTGCAACATGTTAACACCGTGTGAGGAGAACAACCCTATTCCACTGCCACATGTCAAATTCAGATCTCATCAATGTGATTTCATTTTATTTTTTTATTTTTTTTACATGTAATTTTTGTTTTTTTTACATGTGAACTTGCAATTCCACATGTGAACGTGAGATTTTTCACATGTGAAACTACATACCGGATTTTCACGTGAACGTTTTTAACATGTGAAACGGCACATTTTACGTGTGCAATTGAAATTCACATGAGGTGACAAGGTGGTGCTATTAACATGTGAACTTTACATTTTAATACATGTGAAATTTAAACTCGACATGTGAAAATACGAATTTAACGTGTATTTTTTTAAATTTTAAATGTAAAGGGCTCTTCTCACCACCATATCTTACACAAGGACAGGAGTTAGCCCCTGTCAGCCAATACAAGTTACCCAACATGTTGACACATAAATACAACTCTGCTGGTCCCTTAAGGCTAGTCCAGGACCTGGCACTTTGATCAGATGCACCATTTTCATTTAACCAGCTGACAATAAACCAAGGGTAATCTGTCTTCAAACATTCATTTAAAAATATTTAAAAAATCTGCAATCTGTGGAAATTTGAGTTTGACTGATCTGTGAGCTCTAGACTGAAACGCTGTAACATTCTCCTGTTACGAGTGATTTCTAGGAGACATTCCTGTGTTTGGTGCCTCCCCCCCTTCTTCTTCTCACCTCTCTCTAATCACAGTGCAACAACCTGGCCCCTTGAGCAAGGCTCTGTGGCCCTTAACCCCTAAAAACTGCTCCATGACCACCGTAACATGGCTGCCCTCTGTTCCAACCTGTCCAACCTCTGTCTTTTGGCGTGATTTGAGACAAATTGGAAGTGGACCTTTTTTCCATTGGTGTACAATTGGTCATTTAAAGTTCTCTCCCTCCCTCCCTCCCTCCCCCTCCCTCCCTCCCTCCCTCTCTGCCTCCCCTCCCTCCCTCTCTCTCCCTCCCTCTCTCCCTCCCCTCCCTCCCTCCCCTCTCTCCCTCTCTCCCTCCCTCCCTCCCTCCCTCTCCTCCCTCCCTCCCTCCCTCTCTCCCTCCCTCCCTCTCTCCCTCCCTCTCCCCCTCTCTCCCTCTCTCCCCTCCCCCCTCCCTCCCCTCCTCTCTCTCCCTCTCTCTCTCCCTCCCCCTCCCCCTCCCCTCCCTCCCTCTCCCCTCCCTCCCTCCCTCCCTCCTCTCCTCCCCTCCCTCCCTCTCTCCCCCTCCCCTCCCTCCCCCTCCCTCCCTCCCTCTCTCCTCCCTCTCCCCTCTCTCCCTCTCTCCTCCCTCCCTCCCTCCCCCTCCCCCTCCCCTCCCCTCTCTCTCCCTCTCTCTCTCTCCTCCCTCCCTCCCTCTCCCTCCCTCCCTCCCCTCCCTCCCTCCCTCCCTCCCTCCCTCCTCCTCCCTCCCCCTCCCTCCCCCCTCCTCCCCTCCCTCCCCCTCCCTCCTCTCTCCTCTCTCTCCCCTCCCTCCCTCCTCCCTCCCCTCCCTCCCTCCCTCCTCCCTCCCTCCCTCCCTCCCTCCCTCCCTCCCCTCCCTCCCTCCCTCCCTCTCTCCCCCCTCCCTCCCTCTCCTCCTCCCTCTCCTCCTCTCCCCTCTCCCCCTCCCCCCCTCCCTCCCTCCCCTCCCTCCCTCCTCTCTCCCTCCCTCCCTCCCTCCCTCCCTCCCTCCCTCTCTCCCTCCCTCTCTCCCTCTCTCCTCCCCTCCCTCCCTCCCTCCCTCCCTCTCTCCCTCCCTCCCTCCCTCCAGTCCCAGTATACCAACCTGGGGCTGCTGAACAGCATGGATCAGAACATCCAAAATGGCGGCTCCACCTCCACCAGTCCCTACAACAACGACCATGTCCAGAACAACGTGTCAGCTCCTTCACCCTACGCCCAGCCCAGCTCCACCTTCGACGCCATGTCCCCCTCCCCAGCTATCCCCTCCAACACAGACTACGCCGGGACACACACCTTCGACGTCTCCTTCCAGCAGTCCTCCACGGCCAAGTCTGCCACCTGGACGGTAAGAGTTCATGTCAAATCGATAGATTTTTAAAAAGTCGATTGCTTAATTTAAAAGTTTTTACAATGAGTCTCAACACACTTTACTTTACACTTTTCCCACAATCGTATCTATTACCTCTAACAATGACAGATGTTCTGTTTGGAAATGCATTTTGTTTTATTTATTATCCAATTGAATGTCTACAAAAAATTATGTAAATTGACTCAACATGATTTTAATTCACCATTATTTGTGTTGGAAGTAGAATTCTGCGATGTCTAAGAAATGGTTGATTGATGTGTTCTATCATGGATCCACCCCCACCTTGTGAGCAAAACATTTTAGTGGTCCCACTCTTGACAGTAAAAATAAATGTGGAGTTCATTTCCTGCAATTCTACACATTTTGCCATGGGGCAAAGAAAATATTTTGCAGTTTTATAACTAATTTCATGCAATTCAATTCTACACATTTTGCCATAGGGAGGAGAAAGATATTTTAATATGATATCGGAGTGACTAAGAGAATCAATGAGGGCTCCCAGGTCGGTAATTCAACCACGATTACTACAAGTTCAGATCTGACTAGACTAATTTACCAATGTAAACAGAATGTTTTGCTGACATGGGCTAATTCAGTGACATAACAAGAGAAACATTTAGAAATTGCACCTTGTGTATTGTACTATTCAAACTCTCAATATGAAGTTAATATCCCGAAAATACAAAATATTTTTGCTCATCGGCTCTGCTCTACAGTGCTCTGTCATTGTGACAATGCTGTAGTGACAGTGACAGCTGAGTCCCACCTGCACACAGCTTGTTTATGTTTGCAGCCACTGTGACCATGCATACTGGCTCTGTGACCATGGCGGCAGGGTAGCCTAGTGGTTAGAGCGTTGGACTAGTAACCGAAAGGTTGCAAGTTCAAATCCCTGAGCTGACAAGGTACAAATCTGTCGTTATGCCCCTGAACAGGCAGTTAAAAAAATAAAGATTGCTGGCTCCGTGACCATACTGGCTCCGTGACCATACTGGCTCCGTGACCATACTGGCTCTGTGACCATACTGGCTCCGTGACCATACTGGCTCCCTGAGCTGACAAGGTACAAATCTGTCGTTCTGCCCCTGAACAGGCAGTTAAAAAAATAAAGATTGCTGGCTCCGTGACCATACTGGCTCCGTGACCA
>NW_027010458.1:20000-31642 GCF_036934945.1 Oncorhynchus masou masou
TTTAATTTTCAATACATTTGCATACATTTAAAAAAACCTGTTTGTGCTTTTTCATTATGGGGTATTGTGTGTAGATAGGTGAAAAAACCCAATTTAATCCATTTTGAATTCAGGCTGTAACAATAAATATGTGGAATAAATATGTAGAATAAATATGTGGAATAAATATGTGGAATAAATATGTGGAATAAATATGTGGAATAAATCGAAGGGTATGAAAATAAAATTTGATTTGAATACTTTCTGTACTGAATTGTTTACCTTCATTTGCTTCCTTTGTAACCATGGCCATGTGGTTGTTGATTTGTTTACAGTTGATGATATTGTGCACTATTATCCCTGTTATAACAGTTGAAGATATTGTACACTATTCTCCCTGTTATAACAGTTGAAGATATTGTACACTATTCTCCCTGTTATAACAGTTGATGATAAAGTGGAGCGCAGACCGAGCTGCAACAGTTTGAACCTGACCCATGTTGCAATACTTGGCTGTGTCATCACATAGTTCCATGGTTAGAGCAGGTAACAGACAGGGGTATAGCTTATGATTTGTACACTATTCTCCCTGTTCTAGTTCACTGTACATTCATTAATTAATCTTCCAACCATTACCATGGGTCAAAGAACCTGGCAAATCAGAATGCAACAAACCACAGTTTCTTTCTTTTTGTGAGTAAAGGCTCTCCGAACCGTTTTTAAAACTCTGAATCCTAAACCTAAATAATCTGTAAGATCAGAGTGTTTGTTTGACATCTACCAATTGGTGCTGAAACACGGGCGAATATGCATATCAGGTGTAAATTCCCAAGTCTGAATCGGCCCCTTAGTACACTGTGTTCGGTCTCTGTGTTCGGTCTCTGTGTTCGGTCTCTGTGTTCGGTCTCTGTGCTCGGTCTCTGTGCTCGGTCTCTGTGCTCGGTCTCTGTGCTCGGTCTCTGTGTTCGGTCTCTGTGCTCGGTCTCTGTGCTCGGTCTCTGTGCTCGGTCTCTGTGTGTTCGGTCTCTGTGTGTTCGGCCCTGTGTGTTCGGTCTCTGTGTTCCTATCTCTGTGTTCTGGCCCTGTGTGTCTGGCCCTGTGTGTCTGGTCCCTGTGGTGGGTCTCTGTGTGTTCCGGGTCTCTGTGTTCGGTCTCCTGTGTGTCTCGGCCCTGTGTGTTCGGTCTCTGTGTGTTCGGCCTCTGTGTGTCTGGCCTCTGTGTGTCGGGGTGCTCTTTTTGATGACTGTTCTTAGGAGACACACCTAATCCCTAACCCACATCTTAAAAACCCTTCCTGTCTGGGACTGACTGTGACACACACCACACACGTAAAGAGTGGTACGACACGTCAACATTTCCACGTTTCCTTGCTCCCCCCGATGTCTCTTAACAACAGAATGATTCTACAATGAGTCAAAACATACTGTCCTTTTTATGGTGTGGTTCAATGAGTCAAAACGTACTCTGTCCTCTATAATTTTTCTGAGCATTTGGTAATACATTCAACCTTCCTCCCAATTCCGCAGACCACGTAAAACCACGCCAGATATGCACCTGCGAGATCTGAGACCAGCCTCCCGGACATCTGATGAAACTGTGGGTTTCTGCACAAACTATCAGAACTGCCTCTGTGGGAAGCTCATCTGCTCGTCTTCCTCACCGGGTTCTTGACCTGACTGCAGTTCAGCGTCGTAAACCATTTCAGTGGGCAATTTCAATGGCCACTGGGGCGTGAGAAGTGTGCTCTTCACGGATGACTCGAGGTTTCCACTGCACCGGGCAGATGGTGGACAGTGGGTAGGCTAGGAAGTTTTCTGATGTCAATTTGTGAACAGAATGTACCATAGTTGTCCGTAGTTACAAACAACAACACAATTGCATTTTATCGATGGCAATTCTGAATGCACAGAGATACCGTGAGGGATCCTGAGGCCCACTGTCGTACCATTCATCCACCACCATCACTCATGTTTCAGCATGATAAAGCACGGCCCACGTCGCAAGGATCTGTTCCTGGAAGCTGAAAAATGTCCGTTTGTCCACATGGCCTGTATCTCACCACACCTGTCACCCATTGAGCATGTTTGGGATGCTCTGGATCGTTGTGTATCACAGCGTGTTCCAGGTCCTGACAATATCCAACAACTTCAACATTCCACAGGCCACGACCAACAGCCTGATCAACTCTATGCGAAGGAGATGCGTCGCGCTGCTCGAGGCAAATGGTGATCACACCAGATACTGACTGGTTGTCTGATCACACCAGATACTGACTGGTTGTCTGATCACACCAGATACTGACTGGTTGTCTGATCACACCAGATACTGACTGGCTGTCTGATCACACCAGATACTGACTGGTTGTCTGATCACACCAGATACTGACTGGCTGTCTGATCACACCAGATACTGACTGGCTGTCTGATCACACCAGATACTGACTGTTCTGATCCACACCAGATACTGACTGGCTGTCTGATCACACCAGATACTGACTGGTTGTCTGATCACACCAGATACTGACTGGTTGTCTGATCACACCAGATACTGACTGGTTGTCGATCCACACCCCTACCATTTTCACAGGTATCTGTGACCAACAGTCATGTGAAACCAGATTAGACCTAATTCATTCATTTCAATTGACTGATTTCCTAATATGAACTTATGAAAAATAATATGAATCAGGAAAATCTTTGAAATTGTTACGTTGCGTTATATTTTTGTTCAGTGTTTGGCTGTTTTCCTCGATACTGTATATTAATGGGCTGGAACAGCTGTGAGGTGGGATACTGTATATTAATGGGTTGAACAGCGTGAGGTGGGATAATAATGTATATTAATGGGTTGAACAGCGTGAGGTGGGATACTGTATATTAATGGGTTGAACAGCGTGAGGTGGGGTACTGTATATTAATGGGTTGAACACGTGAGTGTGGGGTACTGTATATTAATGGGTTGAACAGCGTGAGGTGGGTACTGTATATTAATGGGTTGAACAGCGTGAGGTGGGATACTGTATATTAATGGGTTGAACAGCGTGGGTGGATACCGTATATTAATGGGTTGAACAGCGGGAGGTGGGATACTGTATATTAATGGCTAAATAGCGTGAGGTGATACTGTATATTAATGGGTTGAACAGCGTGAGGTGGGATACTGTATATTAATGGGTTGAACAGCGTGAGGTGGGATACTGTATATTAATGGGTTGAACAGCGTGAGGTGGGATACTGTATATTAATGGGTTGAACAGCGTGAGGTGGGGTACTGTATATTACTTTCTGGGTTGAACAGCGTGAGGTGGGGTACTGTATATTAATGGGTTGAACAGCGTGAGGTGGGATACTGTATATTAATGGGTTGAACAGCGTGAGGTGGGATACTGTATATTAATGGGTTGAACAGCGTGAGGTGGGATACTGTATATTAATGGGTTGAACAGCGTGAGGTGGGGTACTGTATATTAATGGGTTGAACAGCGTGAGGTGGGATACTGTATATTAATGGGTTGAACAGCGTGAGGTGGGATACTGTATATTAATGGGTTGAACCTCGTGAGGTGGGATACTGTATATTAATGGGTTGAACAGCGTGGGATGGGGTTTGTCTAGTGTGAGGTGAGGTTGAACAGCAGTGAGGTGGGGTTTGTCTAGTGTGAGGTGTGGTTAAACAGCATGAGGTGGTGTTTGTCTCGTGTGAGGTGAGGTTGAACAGCAGTGAGGTGGGGTTTGTCTAGTGTGAGGTGAGGTTGAACAGCAGTGAGGTGGGGTTTGTCTCGTGTGAGGTTCAACAGCAGTGAGGTGGGGTTTGTCTAGTGTGAGGTGAGGTTGAACAGCAGTGAGGTGGGGTTTGTCTAGTGTGAGGTGGGGTTTGTCTAGTGTGAGGTGAGGTTGACAGCATGAGGTGGGTTTGTCTAGTGTGAGGTTGAACAGCGTGAGGTGGGGTTTTGTCTAGTGTGAGGTTGAACAGCGTGAGGTGGGGGTTTTGTCTAGTGTGAGGTTGAACAGCGTGGGAGGTGGGGTTTGTCTAGTGTGAGGTTGAACAGCGTGAGGTGGGGTTTGTCTAGTGTGAGGTTGAACAGCGTGAGGTGGGGTTTGTCTAGTGTGAGGTTGAACAGCGTGAGGTGGGGTTTGTCTAGTGTGAGGTTGAACAGCGTGAGGTGGGGTTTGTCTAGTGTGAGGTTGAACAGCGTGAGGTGGGGTTTGTCTAGTGTGAGGTTGAACAGCGTGAGGTGGGGTTTGTCTAGTGTGAGGTTGAACAGCGTGAGGTGGGTTTGTCTAGTGTGAGGTTGAACAGCAGTGAGGTGGGGTTTGTCTAGTGTGAGGTTGAACAGCGTGAGGTGGGGTTTGTCTAGTGTGAGGTGAGGTTGAACAGCGTGAGGTGGGGTTTGTCTAGTGTGAAGTTGAACAGGTGAGGTGGGGTTTGTCTAGTGTGAGGTGAGGTTGAACAGCAGTGAGGTGGGGTTTGTCTCGTGTGAGGTTGAACAGCAGTGAGGTGGGGTTTGTCTAGTGTGAGGTGGGGTTTGTCTAGCGTGAGGTGAGGTTGAACAGCGTGAGGTGGGGTTTGTCTAGTGTGAGGTTGAACAGCGTGAGGTGAGGTTTGTCTAGTGTGAGGTTGAACAGCGTGAGGTGGGGTTTGTCTAGTGTGAGGTTGAACAGCTATGGAGGTGGGGTTTGTCTAGTGAGGTGAGGTTGAACAGCGTGAGGTGGGTTTGTCTAGTGTGAGGTTGAACAGCGTGAGGTGGGGTTTGTCTAGTGTGAGGTTGGAACAGCGTGAGGTGGGGTTTGTCTAGTGTGAGGTTGAACAGCGTGGAGGTGGGGTTTGTCTAGTGTGAGGTTGAACAGCGCGAGGTGGTGTTTGTCTAGTGTGAGGTTGAAACAGCGTGAGGTGGGGTTTGTCTAGTGTGAGGTTGAACAGCGTGAGGTGGTGTTTGTCTAGTGTGAGGTGAGTTTGTTGAAACAGCGTGAGGTGGGTTTGTCTAGTGTGAGGTTGAACAGCGTGAGGTGGGGTTTGTCTAGTGTGAGGTTGAACAGCGTGAGGTGGGGTTTGTCTAGTGTGAGGTTGAACAGCGTGAGGTGGGGGGTTTGTCTAGTGCTTGAGGTTGAACAGCGTGAGGTGGTGTCTTGTCTAGTGTGAGGTGAGGTTGAACAGCGTGAGGTGGGGTTTGTCTAGTGTGAGGTTGAACAGCGTGAGGTGGGTTTGTCTAGTGTGAGGTTGAACAGCGTGAGGTGGGGTTTGTCTAGTGTGAGGTTGAACAGCGTGGAGGTGGGGTTTGTCTAGTGTGAGGTGAGGTTGAACAGCGTGAGGTGGTGTTTGTCTAGTGTGAGGTGAGGTTGAACAGCAGTGAGGTGGGGTTTGTCTAGTGTGAGGTTGAACATTTGAGGACCTGGAGAGAGGAAATACTGTGTGCCTTCTGCTGAACCCTGCGCTCCGGGGCTGGCACGGGGGGGAGAGAGAGAGCTGTGTGTGAGTGTGTGTGTGTGTGCCTCCTTGCTCCGTCTTTGTTCTGAGGGAGCTGATCTTTAGCTCTCTGCCGTGGCGTCTCGCATTGTGCCGCAGGAGGAGAGCCCTCTCAGAGAACCAACCGTTCACAAGGAGAAGAGTGTTCCTGGCAGACCTAACCTGTCCCCGGGAACATTCAGGGCCAGGGCTCGTCCCGTGGTCTTGGAGATGGGCTGAGACTTGTTTATGTCAACGAACCTGTCTAGACTCGCCCAACTAACACAGAAAGACACAAGCCCCTAAAAACATACAGCTGGGAAATGATAGCAGGAAGAACGGGAAGAAAGACAGGGTTTAAAAGATAAGGGAATGGATTTGAAAGATCTAAAAGTTAAGGAAATGATTTCTCGATAATGCTGCAGTCTGAAAAGGCCCATTTTTCAAACCGTTTTTAAATTATTTTAAATTATTGTTTTCTTCCCTGAGCATTAGGTTGCCCAGGCTATAATGGAACAGTAGTGGCATTAGGATACCTAGGCTATAATGGAACAGTAGTGGCATTAGGATACCCAGGCTATAATGGAACAGTAGTGGCATTAGGATACCCAGGCTATAATGGAACAGTAGTGGAGGATACCCAGGCTATAATAGTGGCATTAGGAGGTTACCCAGGCTATAATAGTGGCAGTAGGACATTGCCCAGGCTATAATAGTGGCATTAGGAGAGTACCCAGGCTATAATGGAACAGTAGTGGCATTAGGAGGTTACCCAGGCTATAATGGAACAGTAGTGGCATTAGGAGGTTACCCAGGCTATAATGGAACAGTACTGGCATTAGGACATTACCCAGGCTATAATGGAACAGTAGTGACATTAGGAGGTTACCCAGGCTACAATGGAACAGTAGTGGCATTAGGACATTACCCAGGCTATAATAGTGGCATTAGGAGAGTACCCAGGCTATAATGGAACAGTAGTGGCATTAGGAGAGTACCCAGGCTATAATGGAACAGTAGTGGCATTAGGAGAGTACCCAGGCTATAATGGAACAGTAGTGGCATTAGGACATTACCCAGGCTATAATGGAACAGTAGTGGCATTAGGAGAGTACCCAGGCTATAATGGAACAGTAGTGGCATTAGGACATTACCCAGGCTATAATGGAACAAGTGGCATTAGGAGGTTACCCAGGCTATAATTAGGTGGTTAGGCATTAGGAGGGTTACCCAGGCTATAATAGAACAGTAGTGGCATTAGGAGGTTACCCAGGCTATATTGGAACAGTAGTGGCATTAGGATGTTACAGGCTATAATAGTGGCATTAGGACATTACCCAGGCTATAATGGAACAGTAGTGGCATTAGGAGGGTGCCAGGCTATAATGGAACAGTAGTGGCATTAGGAGGTTACCCAGGCTATAATAGTGGCATTGGGAGGTTACCCAGGCTATAATGGAACAGTGCTAAACAGCAGCAGTGGGCAGGACCATAGCTACATTTGAGGATACGAGCCCCGGACCTCGGTCATAAAATAAAGTAATAAAATAAATTCCAGGGGCCCCCATTGATTTTGTTCGCCACTCACCTAGAAATCGTATGGCACAAATCATGGCAAAAAAATGCGTAGATTTGCAGGAAATTTGCTGTGAAACTACAACAAAAAGTTATGTAAAACTAACATATTTAAAAATAAAAAAATGTTAGTTAATAAAATACTTTTTCTGCTAACACACCCCTCTGTATGTATTAAATGATAGTTTGTAATTCCGGTTTGGCGTTAATGTGTAGCAGCTAATTGTATAGCTAATACGCTGTGTGTTTGTAGATGGACTGAGGTGATTGGAGCTCCGGTTGTCAAGGTGATAATTGCTGGTGTCATTTTTTTTTTTTTGCTGTTCTCCAAATATAATTTTAGTGTTTTAGTTTTAAAATTCTCTAGAAATGCAGCAAATGAACTTTATTAAAATTCACAGATAGGATCAGCTGTTTCGTACCCAACTTTTGAACACAGTGAGAAATCCATTCCTCTACATAGCACAATTAGTTGATGTGTTGATTTTCACTATCGGATGTAGTCAAGCTCACTACCTGTATCACATGAGATGTGATTGGTTGTTTAAACTGTAGCTCTTAAAATAAATAAACTGAATTAGCCAATCCCAAGAGTGACAGATGCTTATCCTTGGCCACCATCCCAGATCTGGCTCGATAAACATGTCACATCCCAGGACATGATGATGACGGCATCATATGTTTGTACAATCATTGCAGAGATTTTTGGAACACTGATGTCCTTGGTAAGAGCTACTTTTCGGGGGAACTGCTTCCCAAACTATCTTTGTAACACGTAGAAGTACCTTTGGATATGTGTTTAAAAAAAATGTCTTCCAAAAACACGTGATGATAAAACGATGAAATGATTTCACGGGAAATAAAATCGCGAATAAGGAAGATGTTGTTTTAATCACCTTAAATGCTCTATCCTGTAGTTTCTTCCTCAACAAGAGGAGAGAAAATAAAATACAAACCTTCCATCTGCATTTCTTTAATTTATTTAAAAGAAGATTTGAGTAGGTTAGTAAGAAACTGCTGAAGACATGATGTAACCTGTCAAGCATGAAGAGGACAAGACTGGAGGCGCCAAGCCCTGCTTGTTTAAGGCCCAGCTCTGTCAGGACTTGATTTGGCGTGCGCCCGCAACACCAGGGCTGGGGAAGGAACGCGACAGATGTGGGCCTGTCTCAACCTGTACCTGAGACGTGTTGCTGGGAGGAGAACAGTGTGTGTGTGTGTGTGTGTGTGTGTGTGCGTGTGCGTGTGCGTGTGTGTGTTGGGAGTGTTGGGTTGGAGTACCTCTGGTGAAAGACGGAGAAGACTCTCTCACACACACACACACACACACACACACACACACACACACACACACACACACAGGTATGCAGGCGTGCTACACTGTACATGCGTCTTCAGTAGGCTAATGAATGTGAATAAATGCAAGTTTCAACCATTTTAAATATACAAGATGTCCCATAATCACACGTTGCTGTTGTCCTGTGGAGTTCTAGTGAATCTATTGGTGCACACAGCTGGTGTCTCTTGCAGGAATAATCTTTGGAGTCAGGAAGGACGAGGGCGTGGCTTTTCTAAAGAATGTAATTTATCAAATCACGGTTTTTACTCTCTTTACTTGATAAAAAAAAACCACGAAGTCACCTACTTACCACAGGCAAAGAAGCTTAGTCTTTGTATTCATTGAAAAGAACACAACACTCCCATTTTCTTCTCTGTTGACTCCTTGTCAAGCCTATCTGAGTAGTCAACTATAGTGAATGACTCGGTCTGCCTGCCTGTCTGCCTGTGTGTGCCTGTCTGTCTGCCTGTGTGTGTCTGCCTGTGTGTGCCTGTCTGTCTGCCTGTGTGTGTCTGCTTGTCTGTCTGCCTGTGTGTGTGTGTCTGCCTGTGTGTGTGTGTGTCTGCTTGTCTGTCTGCCTGTGTGTGCCTGTCTGTCTGCCTGCGTGTGTGTGTCTGTCTGTCTGTCTGTGGAGCTATTCACTCATGCTACCTAATTCTCCCAGAGCATTTTAGAACTTTGCATTGTAATTTCAGAAAATGTCCATAATATATCTGCGATAATAGTAGAATGATGGTGTTTCACAGTGTTACTTACCCAACAGAGTTGTGATTGGCTGTGATATTTACTCACCCACCAGTGTTGTGATTGGCTGTGATATTTACTTACCCACCAGAGTTGTGATTGGCTGTGATATTTACTTACCCACCAGAGTTGTGATTGGCTGTGATATTTACTTACCCACCAGTGTTGTGATTGGCTGTGATATTTACTTACCCACCAGAGTTGTGATTGGCTGTGATATTTACTTACCCCCAGAGTTGTGATTGGCTGTGATATTTACTTACCCACCAGAGTTGTGATTGGCTGTGATATTTACTTACCCACCAGTGTTGTGATTGGCTGTGATATTTACTTACCCACCAGAGTTGTGATTGGCTGTGATATTTACTTACCCACCAGAGTTGTGATTGGCTGTGATATTTACTCACCCACTAGAGTTGTGATTGGCTGTGATATTTACTTACCCACCAGTGTTGTGATTGGCTGTGATATTTACTTACCCACCAGAGTTGTGATTGGCTGTGATATTTACTCACCCACTAGAGTTGTGATTGGCTGTGATATTTACTTACCCACCAGTGTTGTGATTGGCTGTGATATTTACTTACCCCCCAGAGTTGTGATTGGCTGTGATATTTACTTACCCACCAGAGTTGTGATTGGCTGTGATATTTACTTACCCACCAGTGTTGTGATTGGCTGTGATATTTACTTACCCACCAGAGTTGTGATTGGCTGCGATATTTCTCCCACAGGAGCGACATTTGTTGTCAAAATGGGAAAGCTGTTCTGACTTTGTGGCTGTGTTATCTAGTGGAAATCGGTTCATTTCCTGGGTTCCTAAAATTCTACACTATTCGCCTAATTTCAGATGTGAGAAAAACAAAGCGCTGAATAGTGTCAGCGAGTGATCGTACCATCTAAATCGCTGTCTAAATATCTTCTCAGTAACAACAAATCAGCTGTTGGAAAGTGAAAGGGGCGAAGTCTCCGCCATGTAGCAGGAAATGGGAGGCGGGAGATTCGTTCTGAGTCTGGTGCTGTTGAACGTCACCCATCTTCCACATAGGGCAGCATTCTAGGACATTTGAGTGTAGCACCTTTCAACTTTCTTCCAAACGGCACCCTATTCCCTATATAGTGCACTACTTTGGACCAGAGCCTCATGGGTAGTAAGTACACTGTGTAGGGACTCGGATGCCATTTGGAATTTAACCAGCTATGTATTGTGTTTATCAGTGGGGGTTTTTAACTCGTGTAATTACATAGTAATACATGAGAGAGTAGCGCACCCTTCCTGGGAGAGGAGGGCCACTGGGGGGCCACTGTGTGTGTGTGTGTGTGTGTGTGTGTGTGTGTGTGTGTGTGTGTGTGTGTGCACCTTCCAGCAGCAGCTTCTTAGCAAACACAGTGCCAACAGCACATAGTTGCTCAAAGTTTGTGGCTTGAGGGCTGGGATGGCTTATCTTCATCTGTCTGGCAGTGTGTGTGTTAACCTGCAGTGTGTGTGTTAACCTGCAGTGTGTGTGTTAACCTGCAGTGTGTGTGTTAACCTGCAGTGTGTGTGTTAACCTGCAGTGTGTGTGTTAACCTGCAGTGTGTGTGTTAACCTACAGTGTGTATGTTAACCTACAGTGTGTCAGCAATCTTCAACAACTATTGTCTTCTGCCTTGATGGTGGCCGATACTGTTTATTGTACTGTTTATATACACCTTTATTTAACCAGGCAAGTCAGTTAGGAACATATTCTTATTTTACAATGACGGCCGAGGAACAGTGGGATAACTGGTCTAGGAACAGTGGGGTTAACTGCCTTGGCAGAACGACAGATTTGTACCTTGTTAGCTCAGGGATTCGATCCTCCAACCTTTCGGTTACTAGACCAACGCTCTAACCACTAGGCTACCTGCCGCCCCTACACTCTAACCACTAGGCTACCTGCCACCCCTACACTCTAACCACTAGGCTACCTGCCACCCCTACACTCTAACCACTAGGCTACCTGCCACCCCTACACTCTAACCACTAGGCTACCTGCCGCCCCTACACTCTAACCACTAGGCTACCTGCCGCCCCTACACTCTAACCACTAGGCTACCTGCCACCCCTACACTCTAACCACTAGGCTACCTGCCACCCCTACACTCTAACCACTAGGCTACCTGCCGCCCCTACACTCTAACCACTAGGCTACCTGCCTCCTCTACACTCTAACCACTAGGCTACCTGCCACCTCTACACTCTAACCACTAGGCTACCTGCCGCCCCTACACTCTAACCACTAGGCTACCTGCCGCCCCTACACTCTAACCACTAGGCTACCTGCCACCCCTACACTCTAACCACTAGGCTACCTGCCACCCCTACACTCTAACCACTAGGCTACCTGCCGCCCCTACACTCTAACCACTAGGCTACCTGCCTCCTCTACACTCTAACCACTAGGCTACCTGCCGCCCCTACACTCTAACCACTAGGCTACCTGCCACCATTATGTTTCATGTCTTTTTTCCCTCAGCAAAATGAATGGTCAGTTTTTAAAATATTCATAAGCACTGAATCTCCCCTTTACGGCATTAGCTT
>NW_027010459.1:0-31635 GCF_036934945.1 Oncorhynchus masou masou
TCTACTCTCATATCTCTACTCTGCTCTCATCTCTCTACTCTACTCTCATATCTCTACTCTGCTCTCTCTACTCTCATCTCTCTACTCTGCTCTAATCTCTCTACTCTACTCTCATCTCTCTACTCTACTCTGCTCTCATCTCTACTCTACTCTCATCTCTCTACTCTGCTCTCATCTCTCTACTCTGCTCTCATCTCTCTACTCTACTCTCATCTCTACTCTGTTCTCATCTCTCTGCTCTGCTCTCATCTCTCTACTCTGCTTTCATCTCTCTACTCTGCTCTCATCTCTCTACTCTACTCTCATATCTCTACTCTGCTCTCATCTCTCTACTCTACTCTGCTCTCATCTCTCTACTCTGCTCTCATCTCTCTACTCTGCTCTCATCTCTCTACTCTACTCTACTCTACTCTACTCTACTCTACTCTACTCTCATCTCTCTACTCTGCTCTCATCTCTCTACTCTGCTCTCATCTCTCTACTCTACTCTACTCTACTCTACTCTACTCTACTCTACTCTACTCTACTCTACTCTACTCTACTCTCATCTCTCTACTCTGCTCTCATCTCTCTACTCTACTCTGCTCTCATCTCTCTACTCTACTCTGCTCTCATCTCTCTACTCTGCTCTCATCTCTCTACTCTACTCTCATCTCTCTACTCTGCTCTCATCTCTCTACTCTGCTCTCATATCTCTACTCTACTCTGCTCTCATCTCTCTACTCTACTCTGCTCTCATCTCTCTACTCTACTCTGCTCTCATCTCTCTACTCTGCTCTCATATCTCTACTCTACTCTGCTCTCATCTCTTCTCTACTCTCATCTCTCTACTCTACTCTACTATCATGTCTCTACTCTACTCTCATCTCTCTACTCTACTCTGCCCTCATATCTCTACTCTCATCTCTCTACTCTGCTCTCATCTCTCTACTCTACTCTCATCTCTCTACTCTACTCTCATCTCTCTACTCTACTCTACTATCATCTCTCTACTCTACTATCATCTCTCTACTCTACTCCACTCTCATCTCTCTACTCTACTCTACTCTCATCTCTCTACTCTACTCTCATCTCTCTACTCTACTCTGCTCTCATATCTCTACTCTCATCTCTCTACTCTACTCTACTCTCATCTCTCTACTCTACTCTAATCTCTCTACTCTACTCTACTCTTCTCTACTCTACTCTACTCTCATCCCTCTACTCTGCTCTCATCTCTCTACTCTACTCTGCTCTCATATCTCTACTCTCATCTCTCTACTCTACTCTACTCTCATCTCTCTACTCTACTCTCATATCTCTACTATACTCTCATCTCTCTACTCTCATCTCTCTAATCTACTCTGCTCTCATATCTCTACTCTCATCTTTCTACTCTACTCTAATCTCTCCACTCTACTCTACTCTTCTCTACTCTACTCGACTCTCATCCCTCTACTCTGCTCTCATCTCTCTACTCTACTCTGCTCTCATCTCTCTACTCTACTCTCATATCTCTACTCTCATCTCTCTACTCTACTCTCATCTCTCTACTCTACTCTCATCTCTCTGCTCTACTCTCATCTCTCGACTCTGCTCTCATCTCTCTACTCTACTCTCATCTCTCTACTCTCATCTCTCTACTCTGCTCTCATCTCATCTCTCTACTCTACTCTGCTCTCATCTCTCTACTCTACTCTGCTCTGCTCTCATCTCTCCACTCTACTCTACTCTTCTCTACTCTACTCGACTCTCATCCCTCTACTCTGCTCTCATCTGTCTACTCTACTCTGCTCTCATCTCTCTACTCTACTCTCATATCTCTACTCTCATCTCTCTACTCTACTCTCATCTCTCTACTCTACTCTCATCTCTCTGCTCTACTCTCATCTCTCGACTCTGCTCTCATCTCTCTACTCTACTCTACTCTCATCTCTCTACTCTCATCTCTCTACTCTGCTCTCATCTCATCTCTCTACTCTACTCTGCTCTCATCTCTCTACTCTACTCTGATCTGCTCTCATCTCTCTACTCTACTCTCATCTCTCTACTCTGCTCTAATCTCTCTACTCTGCTCTCATCTCTCTACTCTACTCTCATCTCTCTACTCTCATCTCTCTACTCTACTCTGCTCTCATCTCTCTACTCTACTCTCATATCTCTACTCTCATCTCTCTACTCTACTCTCATCTCTCTACTCTACTCTCATCTCTCTACTCTGCTCTCATCTCTCTACTCTACTCTGCTCTCATCTCTCTACTCTACTCTACTCTACTCTCATCTCTCTACTCTGCTCTCATCTCTCTACTCTGCTCTCATATCTCTACTCTACTCTGCTCTCATATCTCTACTCTACTCTGCTCTCATCTCTTCTCTACTCTCATCAATCTACTCTGCTCTCATCTCATCTCTCTACTCTACTCTGCTCTCATCTCTCTACTCTACTCTGCTTTGCTCTCATCTCTCTGCTCTTATCTCTCTACTCTGCTCTCATCTCATCTCTATACTCTACTCTGCTCTCATCTCTCTACTCTACTCTGCTCTCATCTCTCTACTCTACTCTGCTCTGCTCTCATCTCTCTGCTCTCATCTCTCTACTCTGCTCTCATCTCTATACTCTACTCTGCTCTCATCTCTCTACTCTGCTCTCATCTCTATACTCTACTCTGCTCTCATCTCTATACTCTACTCTGCTCTCATCTCTATACTCTACTCTACTCTCATCTCTCTACTCTGCTCTCATCTCAATTCAATTCAATTCAAGGGGCTTTATTGGCATGGGAAACATGTGTTAACATTGCCAAAGCAAGTAAGGTAAACAATAAAAATTAACAGTAGACATCACACATACAGAAGTTTCAAAACAATAAAGACATTGAAAATGTCATATTATATATATATATATACAGTGTTTTTACAAGGTACAAATTTGAAAGGACACAAGATAAAATAAATAAGCATAGATATGGGTTGTATTTACAATGGTGTTTGTTCCTCACTGGTTGCCCTTTTCTCGTGGCAACAGGTCACAAATCTTGCTGCTCTGATGGCACACTGTGGAATTTCACCCAGTAGATATGGGAGTTTTTCAAAATTGGATTTGTTTTCGAATTCTTTGTGGATCTGTGTAATCTGAGGGAAATATGTCTCTCTAATATGGTCATACATTGGGCAGGAGGTTAGGAAGTGCAGCTCAGTTTCCACCTCATTTTGTGGGCAGTGAGCACATAGCCTGTCTTCTCTTGAGAGCCATCTCTCTACTCTACTCTCATCACTCTACTCCACTCTACTCTCATCTCTCTACTCTACTCTACTATCATGTCTCTACTCTACTATCATCTCTCTACTCTACTCTCATCTCTCTACTCTACTCTGCTCTCATATCTCTACTCTCATCTCTCTACTCTACTCTGCTCTCATCTCATCTCTCTACTCTACTCTGCTCTCATCTCTCTACTCTACTCTGCTCTCATCTCTCTACTCTGCTCTCATCTCTCTACTCTACTCTCATCTCTCTACTCTACTCTCATCTCTCTACTCTACTCTACTCTCATCTCTCTACTCTCATCTCTCTACTCTACTCTACTATCATCTCTCTACTCTACTCTCATATCTCTACTATACTCTCATCTCTCTACTCTCATCTCTCTACTCTACTCTTGCCTCATCTCTCTACTCTACTCTGCTCTCATCTCTCTACTCTACTCTGCTCTCATATCTCTACTCTCATCTCTCTACTCTACTCTGCTCTCATCTCATCTCTCTACTCTCATCTCTCTACTCTACTCTGCTCTCATCTCTCTACTCTACTCTGCTCTCATATCTCTACTCTCATATCTCTACTCTACTCTGCTCTGCTCTCATCTCTCTGCTCTCATCTCTCTACTCTACTTTACTCTAGTCTACTCTACTCTACTCTACTCTCATCTCTCTACTCTGCTCTCATCTCTCTACTCTCATCTCTCTACTCTACTCTCATCTCTCTACTCTACTCTCATCTCTCTTCTCTCATCTCTCTACTCTACTCTACTCTCATCTCTCTACTCTGCTCTCATCTCTCTACTCTACTCTACTCTCATCTCTCTACTCTACCCTACTCTCATCTCTCTGCTCTACTCTACTCTCATCTCTCTACTCTACTCTCATCTCTCTACTCTACTCTACTCTACTCTCATCTCTCTACTCTACCCTACTCTCATCTCTCTACTCTCATCTCTACTCTCATTTCTCTACTCTCATCTCTCTACTCTACTCTCATCTCTCTACTCTCAGCTCTCTACTCTACTCTCATCTCTCTACTCTACTCTCATCTCTCTACTCTACTCTACTCTCATCTCTCTACTCTACTCTTCTCTCATCTCTCTACTCTACTCTACTCTACTCTACTCTACTCTACTCTACTCTACTCTACTCTACTCTCATCTCTCTACTCTACTCTACTCTACTCTCATCTCTCTACTCTCATCTCTCTACTCTCATCTCTCTACTCTACTCTCATCTCTCTACTCTACTCTCATCTCTCTACTCTACTCTCATCTCTCTTCTCTCATCTCTCTACTCTACTCTACTCTACTCTACTCTACTCTCATCTCTCTACTCTACTCTCATCTCTCTACTCTACTCTACTCTACTCTCATCTCTCTACTCTACCCTACTCTCATCTCTCATCTCTCTACTCTCATCTCTCTACTCTACTCTCATCTCTCTACTCTACTCTCATCTCTCTACTCTCATCTCTCTACTCTACTCTCATCTCTACTCTACTCTCATCTCTCTTCTCTCATCTCTACTTTACTCTACTCTCATCTCTCTACTCTACCCTACTCTCATCTCTCTACTCTACTCTACTCTCATCTCTCTACTCTACTCTACTCTACTCTCATCTCTCTACTCTACCCTACTCTCATCTCTCATCTCTCTACTCTCATCTCTCTACTCTACTCTCATCTCTCTACTCTACTCTCATCTCTCTACTCTACTCTCATCTCTCTACTCTACTCTACTCTACTCTCATCTCTCTACTCTACCCTACTCTCATCTCTCTACTCTCATCTCTCTACTCTCATTTCTCTACTCTCATCTCTCTACTCTACTCTCATCTCTCTACTCTCAGCTCTCTACTCTACTCTCAGCTCTCTACTCTACTCTCATCTCTCTACTCTACTCTACTCTCATCTCTCTACTCTACTCTTCTCTCATCTCTCTACTCTACTCTACTCTACTCTACTCTACTCTACTCTACTCTCATCTCTCTACTCTACTCTACTCTACTCTACTCTCATCTCTCTACTCTCATCTCTCTACTCTCATCTCTCTACTCTACTCTCATCTCTCTACTCTACTCTCATCTCTCTACTCTACTCTCATCTCTCTTCTCTCATCTCTCTACTCTACTCTACTCTACTCTACTCTACTCTCATCTCTCTACTCTACTCTCATCTCTCTACTCTACTCTACTCTACTCTCATCTCTCTACTCTACCCTACTCTCATCTCTCATCTCTCTACTCTCATCTCTCTACTCTACTCTCATCTCTCTACTCTACTCTCATCTCTCTACTCTCATCTCTCTACTCTACTCTCATCTCTCTACTCTACTCTCATCTCTCTTCTCTCATCTCTCTACTTTACTCTACTCTCATCTCTCTACTCTACCCTACTCTCATCTCTCTACTCTACTCTACTCTCATCTCTCTACTCTACTCTACTCTACTCTACTCTACTCTCATCTCTCTACTCTACCCTACTCTCATCTCTCATCTCTCTACTCTACTCTACTCTACTCTACTCTACTCTACTCTACTCTACTCTACTCTACTCTCATCTCTCTACTCTACTCTCATCTCTCTACTCTACTCTACTCTACTCTCATCTCTCTACTCTACTCTCATCTCTCTACTCTACTCCCATCTCTCTACTCTACTCTACTCTACTCTACTCTACTCTACTCTCATCTCTCTACTCTACTCTCATCTCTCTACTCTCATCTCTCTACTCTACTCTCATCTCTCTTCTCTCATCTCTCTACTCTCATCTCTCTACTCTACTCTCTCTACTCTACTCTCATCTCTCTACTCTACTCTACTCTCATCTCTCTACTCTACTCTCATCTCTCTACTCTACTCTCATCTCTCTACTCTACTCTCATCTCTCTACTCTCATCTCTCTACTCTACTCTCATCTCTCTACTCTACTCTCATCTCTCTACTCTCATCTCTCTACTCTACTCTCATCTCTCTACTCTACTCTCATCTCTCTACTCTACTCTCATCTCTCTACTCTCATCTCTCTACTCTACTCTCATCTCTCTACTCTACTCTCATCTCTCTACTCTACTCTCATCTCTCTACTCTACTCTCATCTCTCTACTCTACTCTCATCTCTCTACTCTACTCTCATCTCTCTACTCTGCTCTCATCTCTCTACTCTACTCTCATCTCTCTACTCTACTCTCATCTCTCTACTCTACTCTCATCTCTCTACTCTAATCTCTCTACTCTACTCTCATCTCTCTACTCTACTCTCATCTCTCTACTCTACTCTCATCTCTCTACTCTACTCTCATCTCTCTACTCTCCGTTCTCTCCGTTCTCTCCATTCCCTCTGCCTACAGTTTATTCCCTCATTGTTTTTTCATTCTCAGTTCAGTGACGCGTTTTCAGCTCTGCGTCACACAGATCCGACACACACACACACACACACTCGATGACCGCAGTGATCCGCGTGCTGGGTGGTAACGTGTGGGGGAGAGGAGAAGTGGCTCGTGGGGGGAAGACGGGGGGTAGGATATAGGGGGCGTGTGAATGGCATTGAGCGTCAATGAAAGGCTTTGTTCATTAATAATTCTCTGTTCATTTTGGTTGATTTGTATCATAATCCCTGGGGGGAGGGAGAGAGATCATTGCACCATATATTCTATGACTTTTAAATATTTCATAGAGGTCAAATCATTGGACAGATGTAGACGTGTATCACAGGCTGCTGAGGGGATGATGGGGTGTAGGGGGGCAGGTAGTCTAGTGGTTAGAGTGTAGGGGCGGTAGGGTAGTCTAGTGGTTAGAGTGTAGGGGGGTTAGGTAGTCTAGTGGTTAGAGTGTAGGGGCGGCAGGTAGTCTAGTGGTTAGAGTGTAGGGGCGGCAGGTAGTCTAGTGGTTAGAGTGTAGGGGCGGCAGGTAGTCTAGTGGTTAGAGTGTAGGGGCGGCAGGTAGTCTAGTGGTTAGAGTGTAGGGGCGGTAGGGTAGTCTAGTGGTTAGAGTGTAGGGGGGTTAGGTAGTCTAGTGGTTAGAGTGTAGGGGAGGCAGGTAGTCTAGTGGTTAGAGTGTAGGGGGCAGGTAGTCTAGTGGTTAGAGTGTAGGGGAGGCAGGTAGTCTAGTGGTTAGAGTGTAGGGGAGGCAGGTAGCCTAGTGGTTAGAGTGTAGGGGAGGCAGGTAGTCTAGTGGTTAGAGTGTAGGGGGGGCAGGTAGTCTAGTGGTTAGAGTGTAGGGGGGTTAGGTAGTCTAGTGGTTAGAGTGTAGAGGTGGTAGGTAGTCTAGTGGTTAGAGTGTAGGGGAGGCAGGTAGTCTAGTGGTTAGAGTGTAGGGGGGTTAGGTAGACTAATGGTTAGAGTGTAGGGGTGGCAGGTAGCCTAGTGGTTAGAGTGTAGGGGTGGCAGGTAGCCTAGTGGTTAGAGTGTAGGGGGGGCAGGTAGCCTAGTGGTTAGAGTGTAGAGGGGGCAGGTAGTCTAGTGGTTAGAGTGTAGGGGGGTTAGGTAGCCTAGTGGTTAGAGTGTAAGGGTGGCAGGTAGCCTAGTGGTTAGAGTGTAGGGGTGGCAGGTAGCCTAGTGGTTAGAGTGTAGGGGGGCAGGTAGCCTAGTGGTTAGAGTGTAGAGGGGGCAGGTAGTCTAGTGGTTAGAGTGTAAGGGGGTTATGTAGCCTAGTGGTTAGAGTGTAGGGGTGGCAGGTAGCCTAGTGGTTAGAGTGTAGGGGGGGGGGGGCAGGTAGCCTAGTGGTTAGAGTGTAGAGGGGGCAGGTAGTCTAGTGGTTAGAGTGTAGGGGGGTTAGGTAGCCTAGTGGTTAGAGTGTAGGGGTGGCAGGTAGCCTAGTGGTTAGAGTGTAGGGGTGGCAGGTAGCCTAGTGGTTAGAGTGTAGGGGGGGGGGCAGGTAGCCTAGTGGTTAGAGTGTAGGGGGGGCAGGTAGCCTAGTGGTTAGAGTGTAGAGGGGGCAGGTAGTCTAGTGGTTAGAGTGTAGGGGGTTAGGTAGCCTAGTGGTTAGAGTGTATGGGTGGGAGGTAGCCTAGTGGTTAGAGTGTAGGGGTGGCAGGTAGCCTAGTGGTTAGAGTGTAGGGGGGGGGCAGGTAGCCTAGTGGTTAGAGTGTAGAGGGGGCAGGTAGTCTAGTGGTTAGAGTGTATGGGGGGGGGCAGGTAGCCTAGTGGTTAGAGTGTAGAGGGGGCAGGTAGTCTAGTGGTTAGAGTGTAGGGGGGTTAGGTAGCCTAGTGGTTAGAGTGTAGGGGTGGCAGGTAGCCTAGTGGTTAGAGTGTAGGGGGGGGCAGGTAGCCTAGTGTTTAGAGTGTAGAGGGGGCAGGTAGTCTAGTGGTTAGAGTGTATGGGGGTTAGGTAGCCTAGTGGTTAGAGTGTAGGGGTGGCAGGTAGCCTAGTGGTTAGAGTGTAGGGGGGTTAGGTAGTCTAGTGGTTAGAGTGTAGAGGGGTTAGGTAGTCTAGTGGTTAGAGTGTAGGGGGGTTAGGTAGTGTAGTGGTTAGAGTGTAGAGGGGTTAGGTAGTCTAGTGGTTAGAGTGTAGGGGGGTTAGGTAGCCTAGTGGTTAGAGTGTAGGGGGGTTAGGTAGTCTAGTGGTTAGAGTATAGAGGGGGCAGGTAGCCTAGTGGTTAGAGTATGGAGGGGGCAGGTAGCCTAGTGTTTAGAGTGTAGGGGGGTTAGGTCGTCTAGTGGTTAGAGTGTAGGGGGGGCAGGTAGACTAGTGGTTAGAGTATAGAGGGGGCAGGTAGCCTAGTGGTTAGAGTATAGAGGGGGCAGGTAGCCTAGTGGTTAGAGTGTAGGGGGTTAGGTAGTCTAGTGGTTAGAGTGTAGGGGGGGCAGGTAGCCTAGTGGTTAGAGTGTAGGGGTGGTAGGAAGCCTAGTGGTTAGAGTTTAGGGGGGGGGCAGGTAGCCTAGTGGTTAGAGTGTAGGGGGGGGCAGGTAGCCTAGTGGTTAGAGTGTAGGGGTGGCAGGTAGAATAGTGGTTAGAGTGTAGGGGCGGCAGGTAGTCTAGTGGTTAGAGTGTAGGGGGGCAGGTAGCCTAGTGGTTAGAGTGTAGGGGCGGCAGGTAGCCTAGTGGTTAGTGTGTAGGGGCGGCAGGTAGTCTAGTGGTTAGAGTGTACGACTAGTATCCATAAAGGTTGATTGATCGAATCTCAGAGCTGACAAGGTAAAAATCTGTCGTTCTGCCCCTGAACAGGCAGTTGACCCACTGTTCCTAGGCCGTCATTGAAAATAAGAATTTGTTCTTAACTGACTTGCCTAGTTAAATAAAGATAAATATATAAATAAATATACTGTATTGTATTCTGTACTGACTGTTACATAAAGATAAAATAATATAAATAATAAAGGCCGGCACAGAGTGATGGCATCAAACACATGGAAACCATGGAAACCATGGAAACCCCTGTGTTTAATGTATTTGATACCGCTCCAGCCATTACCACGAGCCCGTCCTCCCCAATTAAGGTGCCACCAGCCCCCTGTGGCGTATATTGTATCGCTGAGATTCTTATTTTTTATAGTGTACATTTTTACCAGTCATATCGTGGCCGAATCGCTGTACACACAGCACTCACTCACTCGCACGCCGTCGTGTGAACAGACTAGAGCCGAGTGCAGCAGTAGCTATGGAAACCAAGCCATGCGGAGGGCACTCCCCGCACGCTGCTATGAGCCGAGGCAATCGCTGGGCGAACGCCGAACTGTGATTGGATAGAAAATAAATAAAAATTAAACTGCGTGACGTAGAAAGCCCATGGGCCGAAATCTCTTCCTTCCTCATCACCACCACCTCCCCGTGTGTGTGTGTGTGTGTGTGTGTGTGTGTGTGTGTGTGTGTGTGTGTGTGTGTGTGTACAACAGTCTGCTCAGAGCTCCTACGTCACTCTGTCCTGGTAGAGTAGGACCTTCAAGCTGACGTCTATGAGGCTGAAAGCAGAGTCACTGTGGTCTGTATGATTCTCTCTCGCTAAAACACAAACACTGCTTAGCAACAACTGGCTAGGTAGGTAGATAAAACACAAACACTGTTTAACGGTAGGTAGGTAGGTAGATAGGTAGGAAGGTAGGTAGGTGGTTAGGTAGGTGGTTAGGTAGGTGGTTAGGTATGTGGTGAGGTAGGTAGGTAGGTAGGTAGCTAGCTAGGTAAGTAGGTAGGTAGGTAGGTAGGTTGGTAGGTGATTAGGCAGGTAGGTGGTTCGGTAGGTAGGTAGCTAGGTAGGTAGGTAGGTAGTTTGCTATGTTGGTAGGTAGCTAGCTAGGTAGGTAGGTGGTTAGGTAGGTGGTTAGGTAGGTAGGTAGCTAGGTAGGTAGGTAGGTGGTTAGGTAGGTAGGTAGGTAGATAGGTAGGTCGGTGGTTCGGTAGGTAGGTAGCTAGGTAAGTAGGTAGGTAGGTAAGTAGGTAGGGAGGTAGGTAGGTAGTTAAAACACAAATACTCTCAATGAGAGACAATGACAGGTGGCAGTGATGTCAGACTGCATGCAATGTTCGTAGCTTTAAAAAAATGGCCTCAAGGCTCAGCGCGAAAGGTTAATCCAATACATTTCACCAGGGCTAGAGGGGCTGAGTGTCTCGAGGGGCTAGAGGGGCTAGAGGGGCTGAGTGTCTCGAGGGGCTAGAGGGGCTAGAGGGGCTGAGTGTCTCGAGGGGCTGAGTGTCTAGAGGGGCTAGAGGGGCTGAGTGTCTCGAGGGGCTAGAGGGGCTGAGTGTCTCGAGGGGCTGAGTGTCTCGAGGGGCTGGAGGGGCTAGAGGGGCTGAGTGTCTCGAGGGGCTAGAGGGGCTGAGTGTCTCGAAGGGCTGGAGGGGCTAGAGGGGCTGAGTGTCTCGAGGGGCTGGAGGGGCTAGAGGGACTGAGTGTCTCGAGGGGCTGAGTGTCTCGAGGGGCTAGAGGGGCTGAGTGTCTAGAGGGGCTGAGTGTCTCGGGGCTAGAGCCCCTCGAGACACTCAGCCCCTCTGACACTCAGCCCCTCTAGCCCCTCGAGACACTCAGCCCCTCGAGACACTCAGTCCCTCTAGACACTCAGCCCCTCTAGACACTCAGCCCCTCTAGCCCCTCGAGACACTCAGCCCCTCGAGACACTCAGTCCCTCTAGACACTCAGCCCCTCTAGACACTCAGCCCCTCGAGACACTCAGCCCTCGAGACACTCAGTCCCTCTAACCCCTCGAGACACTCAGCCCCCGAGAAACTCAGCCCCTCTAGACACTCAGCCCCTCTAGCCCCCCGAGACACTCAGCCCCTCTAGACTCTCAGCCCCTCGAGACACTCAGTCCCTCTAGACACTCAGCCCCTCTAGACACTCAGCCCCTCTAGCCCCCCGAGACACTCAGCCCCTCTAGACACTCAGCCCCTCTAGACACTCAGCCCCTCTAGCCCCTCGAGACACTCAGCCCCTCGAGACACTCAGCCCCTCTTGACACTCAGCCCCTCTAGCCCCTCGAGACACTCAGCCCCTCGAGACACTCAGTCCCTCTAGACACTCAGCCCCTCTAGACACTCAGCCCCTCTAGCCCCTCGAGACACTCAGCCCCTCGAGACACTCAGTCCCTCTAGACACTCAGCCCCTCTAGACACTCAGCCCCTCGAGACACTCAGCCCCTCGAGACACTCAGTCCCTCTAACCCCTCGAGACACTCAGCCCCCGAGAAACTCAGCCCCTCTAGACACTCAGCCCCTCTAGCCCCCCGAGACACTCAGCCCCTCTAGACTCTCAGCCCCTCGAGACACTCAGTCCCTCTAGACACTCAGCCCCTCTAGACACTCAGCCCCTCTAGCCCCCCGAGACACTCAGCCCCTCTAGACACTCAGCCCCTCTAGACACTCAGCCCCTCTAGCCCCTCGAGACACTCAGCCCCTCGAGACACTCAGTCCCTCAAGACACTCAGCCCTTCTAGACTCTCAGCCCCTCTAACCCCTAGAGACACTCAGCCCCCGAGACACTCAGCCTCTCTAGACACTCAGCCCCTCTAGCCCCCCGAGACACTCAGCCCCTCTAGACTCTCAGCCCCTCGAGACACTCAGTCCCTCTAGACACACAGCCCCTCTAGACACTCAGCCCCTCGAGACACTCAGCCCCTCTAGCCCCTCGAGACACTCAGCCCCTCTAGACACTCAGCCCCTCTAGCCCCTCGAGACACTCAGCCCCTCGAGACACTCAGTCCCTCTAGACACTCAGCCCCTCTAGACACTCAGCCCCTCGAGACACTCAGCCCCTCGAGACACTCAGTCCCTCTAACCCCTCGAGACACTCAGCCCCCGAGAAACTCAGCCCCTCTAGAAACTCAGCCCCTCTAGCCCCCCGAGACACTCAGCCCCTCTAGACTCTCAGCCCCTCGAGACACTCAGTCCCTCTAGACACTCAGCCCCTCTAGACACTCAGCCCCTCTAGCCCCCCGAGACACTCAGCCCCTCTAGACACTCAGTCCCTCTAGACACTCAGCCCCTCTAGCCCCTCGAGACACTCAGCTCCTCGAGACACTCAGTCCCTCTAGACACTCAGCCCCTCTAGACACTCAGCCCCTCTAGACACTCAGTCCCTCTAGACACACAGCCCCTCTAGACACTCAGCCCCTCGAGACACTCAGCCCCTCTAGACACTCAGCCCCTCTAGACACTCAGCCCCTCTAACCCCTCGAGACACTCAGCCCCGAGACACTCAGCCCCTCTAGACACTCAGCCACTCTAGACACTCAGCCCCTCTAGCCCCCCGAGACACTCAGTCCCTCTAGACACTCAGCCCCTCTAGACACTCAGCCCCTCTAACCCCTCGAGACACTCAGCCCCCGAGACACTCAGCCCCTCTAGACACTCAGCCACTCTAGACACTCAGCCCCTCTAGCCCCCGAGACACTCAGCCCCTCTAGATACTCAGTCCCTCTAGACACTCAGCCCCTCTAGCCCTCGAGACACTCAGCCCTCGAGACACTCAGTCCCTCTAGACACTCAGCCCCTCGAGACACTCAGTCCCTCTAGACACTCAGCCCCTCTAGACACTCAGTCCCTCTAGACACTCAGCCCCTCTAGACACTCAGCCCCTCTAACCCCTCGAGACACTCAGCCCCCGAGACACTCAGCCCCTCTAGACACTCAGCAGCTCTAGACACTCAGCCCCTCTAGCCCCTCGAGACACTCAGCCCCTCGAGACACTCAGCCCCTCTAGCCCCACGAGACACTCAGCCCCTCTAGACACTCAGTCCCTCTAGACACTCAGCCCCTCTAGCCCCTGGAGATACTCAGCCCCTCGAGACACTCAGTCCCTCTAGACACTCAGCCCCTCTAGACACTCAGCCCCTCTAGCCCCTCGAGGCACTCAGCCCCTCGAGACACTCAGTCCCTCTAGCCCCTCTAGACACTCAGCCCTTCTAGACTCTCAGCCCCTCTAACCCCTCGAGACACTCAGCCCCCGAGACACTCAGCCTCTCTAGACACTCAGCCCCTCTAGCCCCCCGAGACACTCAGCCCCTCTAGACTCTCAGCCCCTGGAGACACTCAGTCCCTCTAGACACTCAGCCCCTCTAGACACTCAGCCCCTCTAGCCCCTCGAGACACTCAGCTCCTCGAGACACTCAGTCCCTCTAGACACTCAGCCCCTCTAGACACTCAGCCCCTCTAGCCCCTCGAGACACTCAGCCCCTCGAGACACTCAGTCCCTCTAGACACTCAGCCCTTCTAGACTCTCAGCCCCTCTAACCCCTCGAGACACTCAGCCCCCGAGACACTCAGCCTCTCTAGACACTCAGCCCCTCTAGCCCCCCGAGACACTCAGCCCCTCTAGACTCTCAGCCCCTCGAGACACTCAGTCCCTCTAGACACTCAGCCCCTCTAGACACTCAGCCCCTCGAGACACTCAGCCCCTCGAGACACTCAGTCCCTCTAGACACTCAGCCCCTCTAGACACTCAGCCCCTCTAACCCCTCGAGACACTCAGCCCCCGAGACACTCAGCCCCTCTAGACACTCAGCCACTCTAGACACTCAGCCCCTCTAGCCCCCCGAGACACTCAGCCCCTCTAGATACTCAGTCCCTCTAGACACTCAGCCCCTCTAGCCCCTCGAGACACTCAGCCCCTCGAGACACTCAGTCCCTCTAGACACTCAGCCCCTCGAGACACTCAGTCCCTCTAGACACTCAGCCCCTCTAGACACTCAGTCCCTCTAGACACTCAGCCCCTCTAGACACTCAGCCCCTCTAACCCCTCGAGACACTCAGCCCCCGAGACACTCAGCCCCTCTAGACACTCAGCCCCTCTAGACACTCAGCCCCTCTAGCCCCTCGAGACACTCAGCCCCTCGAGACACTCAGTCCCTCTAGACACTCAGCCCCTCTAGACACTCAGCCCCTCTAACCCCTCGAGACACTCAGCCCCTCTAGACTCTCAGCCCCTCGAGACACTCAGCCCCTCTAGCCCCCGAGACACTCAGCCCCTCTAGACACTCAGTCCCTCTAGACACTCAGTCCCTCTAGACACTCAGCCCCTCTAACCCCTCTAGACACTCAGCCCTCTAACCCTCGAGACACTCAGCCCCTCTAGACTCTCAGCCCCTCTAGACACTCAGCCCCTCTAGCCCCCGAGACACTCAGCCCCTCTAGACACTCAGTCCCTCTAGACACTCAGTCCCTCTAGACACTCAGCCCCTCTAGCCCCTCTAGACTCTCAGCCCCTCGAGACACTCAGTCCCTCTAGACACTCAGCCCCTCTAGACACTCAGCCCCTCTAGCTCCTCGAGACACTCAGTCCCTCGAGACACTCAGTCCCTCTAGACACTCAGCCTCTCTAGACACTCAGCCCCTCTAGCCCCCCGAGACACTCAGCCCCTCTAGACTCTCAGCCCCTCGAGACACTCAGTCCCTCTAGACACTCAGCCCCTCTAGACACTCAGCCCCTCTAACCCCTCGAGACACTCAGCTCCTCGAGACACTCAGCCCCTCTAGACACTCAGCCACTCTAGACACTCAGCCCCTCTAGCCCCCGAGACACTCAGACCCTCTAGATACTCAGTCCCTCTAGACACTCAGCCCCTCTAGCCCCTCGAGACACTCAGCCCCTCGAGACACTCAGTCCCTCTAGACACTCAGCCCCTCGAGACACTCAGCCCCTCTAGACACTCAGCCCCTCTAGACACTCAGTCCCTCTAGACACTCAGCCCCTCTAGACACTCAGCCCCTCTAACCCCTCGAGACACTCAGCCCCCGAGACACTCAGCCCCTCTAGACACTCAGCCCCTCTAGACACTCAGCCCCTCTAGCCCCCGAGACACTCAGCCCCTCTAGACACTAAGTCCCTCTAGACACTCAGCCCCTCTAGCCCCTCGAGACACTAAGCCCCTCGAGACACTCAGTCCCTCTAGACACTCAGCCCCTCGAGACACTCAGCCCCTCGAGACACTCAGTCCCTCTAGACACTCAGTCCCTCTAGACACTCAGCCCCTCTAGACACTCAGCCCCTCTAACCCCTCGAGACACTCAGCCCCCGAGACACTCAGCCCCTCTAGACACTCAGTCCCTCTATACACTCAGCCCCTCTAGCCCCTCGAGACACTCAGCTCCTCGAGACACTCAGTCCTCTAGACACTCAGCCCTTCTAGACTCTCAGCCCCTCTAACCCCTCGAGACACTCAGCCCCCGAGACACTCAGCCTCTCTAGACACTCAGCCCCTCTAGCCCCCCGAGACACACAGCCCCTCAAGACACTCAGCCCCTCGAGACACTCAGTCCCTCTAGACACCCAGCCCCTCTAGACACTCAGCCCCTCTAGACACTCAGCCCCTCGAGACACTCAGCCCCTCGAGACACTCAGCCCCTCTAGACACTCAGCCCCTCTAACCCCTCGAGACACTCAGCCCACGAGACACTCAGCCCCTCTAGACACTCAGCCACTCTTGACACTCAGCCCCTCTAGCCCCCCGAGACACTCAGCCCCTCTAGATACTCAGTCCCTCTAGACACTCAGCCCCTCTAGCCCCCTCGAGACACTCAGCCCCTCGAGACACTCAGTCCCTCTAGACACTCAGCCCCTCGAGACACTCAGCCCCTCGAGACACTCAGTCCCTCTAGACACTCAGTCCCTCTAGACACTCAGCCCCTCTAGACACTCAGCCCCTCTAACCCCTCGAGACACTCAGCCCCGAGACACTCAGCCCCTCTAGACACTCAGCCCCTCTAGACACTCAGCCCCTCTAGCCCCCCGAGACACTCAGCCCCTCTAGACACTCAGTCCCTCTAGACACTCAGCCCCTCTAGCCCCTCTAGCCCCTCGAGACACTCAGCCCCTCGAGACACTCAGCCCCTCTAGACACTCAGCCCCTCTAGACACTCAGTCCCTCTAGACACTCAGCCCCTCTAGACACTCAGCCCCTCTAGCCCCCCGAGACACTCAGCCCCTCTAGACACTCAGCCCCTCTAGACACTCAGCCCCTCTAGCCCCTCTAGCCCCTCGAGACACTCAGTCCCTCTAGACACTCAGCCCCTCTAGACACTCAGCCCCTCTAACCCATCGAGACACTCAGTCCCTCTAGACACTCAGCCCCTCTAGACACTCAGCCCCTCTAACCCCTCGAGACACTCAGCCCCTCTAGACTCTCAGTCCCTCTAGACACTCAGCCCCTCTAGCCCCCCGAGACACTCAGCCCCTCTAGACACTCAGTCCCTCTAGACACTCAGCCCCTCTAGCCCCTCGAGACACTCAGCCCCTCGAGACACTCAGTCCCTCTAGACACTCAGCCCCTCTAGACACTCAGCCCCTCTAGACACTCAGCCCCTCTAGCCCCTCTAGACACTCAGCCCCTCTAGCCCCTCTAGCCCCTCGAGACACTCAGCCCCTCGAGACACTCAGTCCCTCTAGACACTCAGCCCCTCTAGACACTCAGCCCCTCTAGACACTCAGTCCCTCTAGCCCCTCGAGACACTCAGCCCCTCGAGACACTCAGTCCCTCTAGACACTCAGCCCCTCTAGACACTCAGCCCCTCTAGACACTCAGCCCCTCTAACCCCTCGAGACACTCAGCCCCTGAGACACTCAGCCCCTCTAGACACTCAGCCCCTCTAGCCCCCCGAGACACTCAGCCCCTCGAGACACTCAGTCCCTCTAGACACTCAGCCCCTCTAGACACTCAGCCCCTCTAGCCCCTCGAGACACTCAGTCCCTCTAGACACTCAGCCCCTCTAGACACACAGCCCCTCTAACCCCTCGAGACACTCAGCCCCCGAGACACTCAGCCCCTCTAGACACTCAGCCCCTCTAGCCCCCCGAGACACTCAGCCCCTCTAGACTCTCAGCCCCTCGAGACACTCAGTCCCTCTAGACACTCAGCCCCTCTAGACACTCAGCCCCTCTAGCCCCCCGAGACACTCAGCCCCTCTAGACACTCAGTCCCTCTAGACACTCAGCCCCTCTAGCCCCTCGAGACACTCAGCCCCTCGAGACACTCAGTCCCTCTAGACACTCAGCCCCTCTAGCCCCTCGAGACACTCAGCCCCTCGAGACACTCAGTCCCTCTAGACACTCAGCCCTTCTAGACTCTCAGCCCCTCTAACCCCTCGAGACACTCAGCCCCGAGACACTTAGCCTCTCTAGACACTCAGCCCCTCTAGCCCCCCGAGACACTCAGCCCCTCTAGACTCTCAGCCCCTCGAGACACTCAGTCCCTCTAGACACTCAGCCCCTCTAGACACTCAGCCCCTCTAGCCCCTCGAGACACTCAGCCCCTCGAGACACTCAGTCCCTCTAGACACTCAGCCCCTCTAGACACTCAGCCCCTCTAGCCCCTCGAGACACTCAGCCCCTCGAGACACTCAGTCCCTCTAGACACTCAGCCCCTCTAGACACACAGCCCCTCTAACCCTCGAGACACTCAGCCCCCGAGACACTCAGCCCCTCTAGACACTCAGCCCTTCTAGCCCCCCGAGACACTCAGCCCTTCTAGACTCTCAGCCCCTCGAGACACTCAGTCCCTCTAGACACTCAGCCCCTCTAGACACTCAGCCCCTCTAGCCCCCCGAGACACTCAGCCCCTCTAGACACTCAGTCCCTCTATACACTCAGCCCCTCTAGCCCCCCGAGACACTCAGCCCCTCTAGCCCCTCGAGACACTCAGCTCCTCGAGACACTCAGTCCCTCTAGACACTCAGCCCTTCTAGACTCTCAGCCCCTCTAACCCCTCGAGACACTCAGCCCCCGAGACACTCAGCCTCTCTAGACACTCAGCCCCTCTAGCCCCCCGAGACACTCAGCCCCTCTAGACTCTCAGCCCCTCGAGACACTCAGTCCCTCTAGACACTCAGCCCCTCTAGACACTCAGCCCCTCGAGACACTCAGCCCCTCGAGACACTCAGCCCCTCTAGACACTCAGCCCCTCTAACCCCTCGAGACACTCAGCCCACGAGACACTCAGCCCCTCTAGACACTCAGCCACTCTTGACACTCAGCCCCTCTAGCCCCCCGAGACACTCAGCCCCTCTAGATACTCAGTCCCTCTAGACACTGAGCCCCTCTAGCCCCTCGAGACACTCAGCCCCTCGAGACACTCAGTCCCTCTAGACACTCAGCCCCTCGAGACACTCAGCCCCTCGAGACACTCAGTCCCTCTAGACACTCAGTCCCTCTAGACACTCAGCCCCTCTAGACACTCAGCCCCTCTAGCCCCTCGAGACACTCAGCCCCTCGAGACACTCAGTCCCTCTAGACACTCAGCCCCTCTAGACACTCAGCCCCTCTAGCCCCCCGAGACACTCAGCCCCTCTAGACTCTCAGCCCCTCGAGACACTCAGTCCCTCTAGACACACAGCCCCTCTAGACACTCAGCCCCTCGAGACACTCAGCCCCTCGAGACACTCAGTCCCTCGAGACACTCAGCCCCTCTTGACACTCAGCCCCTCTAGCCCCTCGAGACACTCAGCCCCTCGAGACACTCAGTCCCTCTAGACACTCAGCCCCTCTAGACACTCAGCCCCTCTAGCCCCTCGAGACACTCAGCCCCTCGAGACACTCAGTCCCTCTAGACACTCAGCCCCTCTAGACACTCAGCCCCTCGAGACACTCAGCCCCTCGAGACACTCAGTCCCTCTAACCCCTCGAGACACTCAGCCCCGAGAAACTCAGCCCCTCTAGACACTCAGCCCCTCTAGCCCCCCGAGACACTCAGCCCCTCTAGACTCTCAGCCCCTCGAGACACTCAGTCCCTCTAGACACTCAGCCCCTCTAGACACTCAGCCCCTCTAGCCCCCCGAGACACTCAGCCCCTCTAGACACTCAGTCCCTCTAGACACTCAGCCCCTCTAGCCCCTCGAGACACTCAGCTCCTCGAGACACTCAGTCCCTCTAGACACTCAGCCCCTCTAGACACTCAGCCCCTCTAGACACTCAGTCCCTCTAGACACACAGCCCCTCTAGACACTCAGCCCCTCGAGACACTCAGCCCCTCTAGACACTCAGCCCCTCTAGACACTCAGCCCCTCTAACCCCTCGAGACACTCAGCCCCCGAGACACTCAGCCCCTCTAGACACTCAGCCACTCTAGACACTCAGCCCCTCTAGCCCCCCGAGACACTCAGCCCCTCTAGATACTCAGTCCCTCTAGACACTCAGCCCCTCTAGCCCCTCGAGACACTCAGCCCCCGAGACACTCAGCCCCTCTAGACACTCAGCCACTCTAGACACTCAGCCCCTCTAGCCCCCCGAGACACTCAGTCCCTCTAGACACTCAGCCCCTCTAGACACTCAGCCCCTCTAACCCCTCGAGACACTCAGCCCCCGAGACACTCAGCCCCTCTAGACACTCAGCCACTCTAGACACTCAGCCCCTCTAGCCCCCCGAGACACTCAGCCCCTCTAGATACTCAGTCCCTCTAGACACTCAGCCCCTCTAGCCCCTCGAGACACTCAGCCCCTCGAGACACTCAGTCCCTCTAGACACTCAGCCCCTCGAGACACTCAGTCCCTCTAGACACTCAGCCCCTCTAGACACTCAGTCCCTCTAGACACTCAGCCCCTCTAGACACTCAGCCCCTCTAACCCCTCGAGACACTCAGCCCCCCGAGACACTCAGCCCCTCTAGACACTCAGCAGCTCTAGACACTCAGCCCCTCTAGCCCCTCGAGACACTCAGCCCCTCGAGACACTCAGCCCCTCTAGCCCCCCGAGACACTCAGCCCCTCTAGACACTCAGTCCCTCTAGACACTCAGCCCCTCTAGCCCCTGGAGATACTCAGCCCCTCGAGACACTCAGTCCCTCTAGACACTCAGCCCCTCTAGACACTCAGCCCCTCTAGCCCCTCGAGGCACTCAGCCCCTCGAGACACTCAGTCCCTCTAGCCCCTCTAGACACTCAGCCCTTCTAGACTCTCAGCCCCTCTAACCCCTCGAGACACTCAGCCCCCGAGACACTCAGCCTCTCTAGACACTCAGCCCCTCTAGCCCCCGAGACACTCAGCCCCTCTAGACTCTCAGCCCCTGGAGACACTCAGTCCCTCTAGACACTCAGCCCCTCTAGACACTCAGCCCCTCTAGCCCCTCGAGACACTCAGCTCCTCGAGACACTCAGTCCCTCTAGACACTCAGCCCCTCTAGACACTCAGCCCCTCTAGCCCCTCGAGACACTCAGCCCCTCGAGACACTCAGTCCCTCTAGACACTCAGCCCTTCTAGACTCTCAGCCCCTCTAACCCCTCGAGACACTCAGCCCCCGAGACACTCAGCCTCTCTAGACACTCAGCCCCTCTAGCCCCCGAGACACTCAGCCCCTCTAGACTCTCAGCCCTCGAGACACTCAGTCCCTCTAGACACTCAGCCCCTCTAGACACTCAGCCCCCGAGACACTCAGCCCCTCGAGACACTCAGTCCCTCTAGACACTCAGCCCCTCTAGACACTCAGCCCCTCTAACCCCTCGAGACACTCAGCCCCCGAGACACTCAGCCCCTCTAGACACTCAGCCACTCTAGACACTCAGCCCCTCTAGCCCCCCGAGACACTCAGCCCCTCTAGATACTCAGTCCCTCTAGACACTCAGCCCCTCTAGCCCTCGAGACACTCAGCCCCTCGAGACACTCAGTCCCTCTAGACACTCAGCCCCTCGAGACACTCAGTCCCTCTAGACACTCAGCCCCTCTAGACACTCAGTCCCTCTAGACACTCAGCCCCTCTAGACACTCAGCCCCTCTAACCCCTCGAGACACTCAGCCCCCGAGACACTCAGCCCCTCTAGACACTCAGCCCCTCTAGACACTCAGCCCCTCTAGCCCCTCGAGACACTCAGCCCCTCGAGACACTCAGTCCCTCTAGACACTCAGCCCCTCTAGACACTCAGCCCCTCTAACCCCTCGAGACACTCAGCCCCTCTAGACTCTCAGCCCCTCTAGACACTCAGCCCCTCTAGCCCCCCGAGACACTCAGCCCCTCTAGACACTCAGTCCCTCTAGACACTCAGTCCCTCTAGACACTCAGCCCCTCTAACCCCTCTAGACACTCAGCCCCTCTAACCCCTCGAGACACTCAGCCCCTCTAGACTCTCAGCCCCTCTAGACACTCAGCCCCTCTAGCCCCCCGAGACACTCAGCCCCTCTAGACACTCAGTCCCTCTAGACACTCAGTCCCTCTAGACACTCAGCCCCTCTAGCCCCTCTAGACTCTCAGCCCCTCGAGACACTCAGTCCCTCTAGACACTCAGCCCCTCTAGACACTCAGCCCCTCTAGCTCCTCGAGACACTCAGTCCCTCGAGACACTCAGTCCCTCTAGACACTCAGCCTCTCTAGACACTCAGCCCCTCTAGCCCCCCGAGACACTCAGCCCCTCTAGACTCTCAGCCCCTCGAGACACTCAGTCCCTCTAGACACTCAGCCCCTCTAGACACTCAGCCCCTCTAACCCCTCGAGACACTCAGCTCCTCGAGACACTCAGCCCCTCTAGACACTCAGCCACTCTAGACACTCAGCCCCTCTAGCCCCCCGAGACACTCAGACCCTCTAGATACTCAGTCCCTCTAGACACTCAGCCCCTCTAGCCCCTCGAGACACTCAGCCCCTCGAGACACTCAGTCCCTCTAGACACTCAGCCCCTCGAGACACTCAGCCCCTCTAGACACTCAGCCCCTCTAGACACTCAGTCCCTCTAGACACTCAGCCCCTCTAGACACTCAGCCCCTCTAACCCCTCGAGACACTCAGCCCCCGAGACACTCAGCCCCTCTAGACACTCAGCCCCTCTAGACACTCAGCCCCTCTAGCCCCCCGAGACACTCAGCCCCTCTAGACACTAAGTCCCTCTAGACACTCAGCCCTCTAGCCCCTCGAGACACTAAGCCCCTCGAGACACTCAGTCCCTCTAGACACTCAGCCCCTCGAGACACTCAGCCCCTCGAGACACTCAGTCCCTCTAGACACTCAGTCCCTCTAGACACTCAGCCCCTCTAGACACTCAGCCCCTCTAACCCCTCGAGACACTCAGCCCCCGAGACACTCAGCCCCTCTAGACACTCAGTCCCTCTATACACTCAGCCCCTCTAGCCCCTCGAGACACTCAGCTCCTCGAGACACTCAGTCCCTCTAGACACTCAGCCCTTCTAGACTCTCAGCCCCTCTAACCCCTCGAGACACTCAGCCCCCGAGACACTCAGCCTCTCTAGACACTCAGCCCCTCTAGCCCCCCGAGACACTCAGCCCCTCTAGACTCTCAGCCCCTCGAGACACTCAGTCCCTCTAGACACTCAGCCCCTCTAGACACTCAGCCCCTCTAGACACTCAGCCCCTCGAGACACTCAGCCCCTCGAGACACTCAGCCCCTCTAGACACTCAGCCCCTCTAACCCCTCGAGACACTCAGCCCACGAGACACTCAGCCCCTCTAGACACTCAGCCACTCTTGACACTCAGCCCCTCTAGCCCCCCGAGACACTCAGCCCCTCTAGATACTCAGTCCCTCTAGACACTCAGCCCCTCTAGCCCCTCGAGACACTCAGCCCCTCGAGACACTCAGTCCCTCTAGACACTCAGCCCCTCGAGACACTCAGCCCCTCGAGACACTCAGTCCCTCTAGACACTCAGTCCCTCTAGACACTCAGCCCCTCTAGACACTCAGCCCCTCTAACCCCTCGAGACACTCAGCCCCCGAGACACTCAGCCCCTCTAGACACTCAGCCCCTCTAGACACTCAGCCCCTCTAGCCCCCCGAGACACTCAGCCCCTCTAGACACTCAGTCCCTCTAGACACTCAGCCCCTCTAGCCCCTCTAGCCCCTCGAGACACTCAGCCCTCGAGACACTCAGCCCCTCTAGACACTCAGCCCCTCTAGACACTCAGTCCCTCTAGACACTCAGCCCCTCTAGACACTCAGCCCCTCTAGCCCCCGAGACACTCAGCCCCTCTAGACACTCAGCCCCTCTAGACACTCAGCCCCTCTAGCCCCTCTAGCCCCTCGAGACACTCAGTCCCTCTAGACACTCAGCCCCTCTAGACACTCAGCCCCTCTAACCCATCGAGACACTCAGTCCCTCTAGACACTCAGCCCCTCTAGACACTCAGCCCCTCTAACCCCTCGAGACACTCAGCCCCTCTAGACTCTCAGTCCCTCTAGACACTCAGCCCCTCTAGCCCCCCGAGACACTCAGCCCCTCTAGACACTCAGTCCCTCTAGACACTCAGCCCCTCTAGCCCCTCGAGACACTCAGCCCCTCGAGACACTCAGTCCCTCTAGACACTCAGCCCCTCTAGACACTCAGCCCCTCTAGACACTCAGCCCCTCTAGCCCCTCTAGACACTCAGCCCCTCTAGCCCCTCTAGCCCCTCGAGACACTCAGCCCCTCGAGACACTCAGTCCCTCTAGACACTCAGCCCCTCTAGACACTCAGCCCCTCTAGACACTCAGTCCCTCTAGCCCCTCGAGACACTCAGCCCCTCGAGACACTCAGTCCCTCTAGACACTCAGCCCCTCTAGACACTCAGCCCCTCTAGACACTCAGCCCCTCTAACCCCTCGAGACACTCAGCCCCTGAGACACTCAGCCCCTCTAGACACTCAGCCCCTCTAGCCCCCCGAGACACTCAGCCCCTCGAGACACTCAGTCCCTCTAGACACTCAGCCCCTCTAGACACTCAGCCCCTCTAGCCCCTCGAGACACTCAGTCCCTCTAGACACTCAGCCCCTCTAGACACACAGCCCCTCTAACCCCTCGAGACACTCAGCCCCCGAGACACTCAGCCCCTCTAGACACTCAGCCCCTCTAGCCCCCGAGACACTCAGCCCCTCTAGACTCTCAGCCCTCGAGACACTCAGTCCCTCTAGACACTCAGCCCCTCTAGACACTCAGCCCCTCTAGCCCCCCGAGACACTCAGCCCCTCTAGACACTCAGTCCCTCTAGACACTCAGCCCCTCTAGCCCCTCGAGACACTCAGCCCCTCGAGACACTCAGTCCCTCTAGACACTCAGCCCCTCTAGCCCCTCGAGACACTCAGCCCCTCGAGACACTCAGTCCCTCTAGACACTCAGCCCTTCTAGACTCTCAGCCCCTCTAACCCCTCGAGACACTCAGCCCCCGAGACACTTAGCCTCTCTAGACACTCAGCCCCTCTAGCCCCCCGAGACACTCAGCCCCTCTAGACTCTCAGCCCCTCGAGACACTCAGTCCCTCTAGACACTCAGCCCCTCTAGACACTCAGCCCCTCTAGCCCCTCGAGACACTCAGCCCCTCGAGACACTCAGTCCCTCTAGACACTCAGCCCCTCTAGACACTCAGCCCCTCTAGCCCCTCGAGACACTCAGCCCCTCGAGACACTCAGTCCCTCTAGACACTCAGCCCCTCTAGACACACAGCCCCTCTAACCCCTCGAGACACTCAGCCCCCGAGACACTCAGCCCCTCTAGACACTCAGCCCTTCTAGCCCCCCGAGACACTCAGCCCTTCTAGACTCTCAGCCCCTCGAGACACTCAGTCCCTCTAGACACTCAGCCCCTCTAGACACTCAGCCCCTCTAGCCCCCCGAGACACTCAGCCCCTCTAGACACTCAGTCCCTCTATACACTCAGCCCCTCTAGCCCCCCGAGACACTCAGCCCCTCTAGCCCCTCGAGACACTCAGCTCCTCGAGACACTCAGTCCCTCTAGACACTCAGCCCTTCTAGACTCTCAGCCCCTCTAACCCCTCGAGACACTCAGCCCCCGAGACACTCAGCCTCTCTAGACACTCAGCCCCTCTAGCCCCCCGAGACACTCAGCCCCTCTAGACTCTCAGCCCCTCGAGACACTCAGTCCCTCTAGACACTCAGCCCCTCTAGACACTCAGCCCTCGAGACACTCAGCCCCTCGAGACACTCAGCCCCTCTAGACACTCAGCCCCTCTAACCCCTCGAGACACTCAGCCCACGAGACACTCAGCCCCTCTAGACACTCAGCCACTCTTGACACTCAGCCCCTCTAGCCCCCCGAGACACTCAGCCCCTCTAGATACTCAGTCCCTCTAGACACTGAGCCCCTCTAGCCCTCGAGACACTCAGCCCCTCGAGACACTCAGTCCCTCTAGACACTCAGCCCCTCGAGACACTCAGCCCCTCGAGACACTCAGTCCCTCTAGACACTCAGTCCCTCTAGACACTCAGCCCCTCTAGACACTCAGCCCCTCTAGCCCCTCGAGACACTCAGCCCCTCGAGACACTCAGTCCCTCTAGACACTCAGCCCCTCTAGACACTCAGCCCCTCTAGACACTCAGCCCCTCTAACCCCTCGAGACACTCAGCCCCCGAGACACTCAGCCCCTCTAGACACTCAGCCCCTCTAGCCCCCCGAGACACTCAGCCCCTCGAGACACTCAGTCCCTAGACACTCAGCCCCTCTAGACACTCAGCCCCTCGCCCCTCGAGACACTCAGCCCTCAAGACACTCAGTCCCTCTAGACACTCAGCCCCTCTAGACACACAGCCCCTCTAACCCCTCGAGACACTCAGCCCCGAGACACTCAGCCCCTCTAGACACTCAGCCCCTCTAGAGACACTCAGCCCCTCTAGACTCTCAGCCCCTCGAGACACTCAGTCCCTCTAGACACTCAGCCCCTCTAGACACTCAGCCCCTCTAGCCCCCGAGACACTCAGCCCCTCTAGACACTCAGTCCCTCTAGACACTCAGCCCCTCTAGCCCCTCGAGACACTCAGCCCCTCGAGACACTCAGTCCCTCTAGACACTCAGCCCCTCTAGACACTCAGCCCCTCTAGCCCCTCGAGACACTCTAGCCCCCGAGACACTCAGCCCCTCTAGACACTCAGCCCCTCTAGATTCTCAGCCCCTCTAGCCCCTCGAGACACTCAGCCCTTCGAGACACTCAGTCCCTCTAGACACTCAGCCCTTCTAGACTCTCAGCCCCTCTAACCCCTCGAGACACTCAGCCCCGAGACACTCAGCCTCTCTAGACACTCAGCCCCTCTAGCCCCCCGAGACACTCAGCCCCTCTAGACTCTCAGCCCCTCGAGACACTCAGTCCCTCTAGACACTCAGCCCCTCTAGACACTCAGCCCCTCTAGCTCCTCGAGACACTCAGTCCCTCGAGACACTCAGTCCCTCTAGACACTCAGCCTCTCTAGACACTCAGCCCCTCTAGCCCCCCGAGACACTCAGCCCCTCTAGACTCTCAGCCCCTCGAGACACTCAGTCCCTCTAGACACTCAGCCCCTCTAGACACTCAGCCCCTCTAACCCCTCGAGACACTCAGCTCCTCGAGACACTCAGCCCCTCTAGACACTCAGCCACTCTAGACACTCAGCCCCTCTAGCCCCCGAGACACTCAGACCCTCTAGATACTCAGTCCCTCTAGACACTCAGCCCCTCTAGCCCCTCGAGACACTCAGCCCCTCGAGACACTCAGTCCCTCTAGACACTCAGCCCCTCGAGACACTCAGCCCCTCTAGACACTCAGCCCCTCTAGACACTCAGTCCCTCTAGACACTCAGCCCCTCTAGACACTCAGCCCCTCTAACCCCTCGAGACACTCAGCCCCCGAGACACTCAGCCCCTCTAGACACTCAGCCCCTCTAGACACTCAGCCCCTCTAGCCCCCCGAGACACTCAGCCCCTCTAGACACTAAGTCCCTCTAGACACTCAGCCCCTCTAGCCCCTCGAGACACTCAGCCCCTCGAGACACTCAGTCCCTCTAGACACTCAGCCCCTCGAGACACTCAGCCCCTCGAGACACTCAGTCCCTCTAGACACTCAGTCCCTCTAGACACTCAGCCCCTCTAGACACTCAGCCCCTCTAACCCCTCGAGACACTCAGCCCCCGTGACACTCAGCCCCTCTAGACACTCAGTCCCTCTATACACTCAGCCCCTCTAGCCCCTCGAGACACTCAGCTCCTCGAGACACTCAGTCCCTCTAGACACTCAGCCCTTCTAGACTCTCAGCCCCTCTAACCCCTCGAGACACTCAGCCCCCGAGACACTCAGCCTCTCTAGACACTCAGCCCCTCTAGCCCCCGAGACACTCAGCCCCTCTAGACTCTCAGCCCTCGAGACACTCAGTCCCTCTAGACACTCAGCCCCTCTAGACACTCAGCCCTCTAGACACTCAGCCCCTCGAGACACTCAGCCCCTCGAGACACTCAGCCCCTCTAGACACTCAGCCCCTCTAACCCCTCGAGACACTCAGCCCACGAGACACTCAGCCCCTCTAGACACTCAGCCACTCTTGACACTCAGCCCCTCTAGCCCCCGAGACACTCAGCCCCTCTAGATACTCCCCTCTAGACACTCAGCCCCTCTAGCCCCTCGAGACACTCAGCCCCTCGAGACACTCAGTCCCTCTAGACACTCAGCCCTCGAGACACTCAGCCCCTCGAGACACTCAGTCCCTCTAGACACCCCCTCTAGACACTCAGCCCTCTAGACACTCAGCCCCTCTAACCCCTCGAGACACTCAGCCCCGAGACACTCAGCCCCACGAGACACACAGCCCCACTAGACACTCAGCCCCTCTAGCCCCCCGAGACACTCAGCCCCTCTAGACACTCAGTCCCTCTAGACACTCAGCCCCTCTAGCCCCTCTAGCCCCTCGAGACACTCAGCCCCTCGAGACACTCAGCCCCTCTAGACACTCAGCCCCTCTAGACACTCAGTCCCTCTAGACACTCAGCCCCTCTAGACACTCAGCCCCTCTAGCCCCTCGAGACACTCAGCCCCTCGAGACACTCAGTCCCTCTAGACACTCAGCCCCTCTAGACACTCAGCCCCTCTAGACACTCAGCCCCTCTAACCCCTCGAGACACACAGCCCCTCTAACCCATCGAGACACTCAGCCCCTCTAGACACTCAGCCCCTCTAGCCCCCGAGACACTCTCAGCCCCTCGAGACACTCAGTCCCTCTAGACACTCAGCCCCTCTAGACACTCAGCCCCTCTAGCCCCTCGAGACACTCAGCCCCTCGAGACACTCAGTCCCTCTAGACACTCAGCCCTCTAGACACACAGCCCCTCTAACCCCTCGAGACACTCAGCCCCGAGACACTCAGCCCCTCTAGACACTCAGCCCCTCTAGCCCCCAGACACTCAGCCCCTCTAGACTCTCAGCCCCTCGAGACACTCAGTCCCTCTAGACACTCAGCCCCTCTAGACACTCAGCCCCTCTAGCCCCCCGAGACACTCAGCCCCTCTAGACACTCAGTCCCTCTAGACACTCAGCCCCTCTAGCCCCTCGAGACACTCAGCCCCTCGAGACACTCAGTCCCTCTAGTCACTCAGCCCCTCTAGACACTCAGCCCCTCTAGACACTCAGCCCCTCTAGCCCCCCGAGACACTCAGCCCCTCTAGACACTCAGCCCCTCTAGATACTCAGCCCCTCTAGCCCCTCGAGACACTCAGCCCTTCGAGACACTCAGTCCCTCTAGACACTCAGCCCTTCTAGACACTCAGCCCCTCTAACCCCTCGAGACACTCAGCCCCCGAGACACTCAGCCTCTCTAGACACTCAGCCCCTCTAGCCCCCCGAGACACTCAGCCCCTCTAGACTCTCAGCCCCTCGAGACACTCAGTCCCTCTAGACACTCAGCCCCTCTAGACACTCAGCCCCTCTAGCCCCTCGAGACACTCAGCCCCGAGACACTCAGTCCCTCTAGACACTCAGCCTCTCTAGACACTCAGCCCCTCTAGCCCCCGAGACACTCAGCCCCTCTAGACTCTCAGCCCCTCGAGACACTCAGTCCCTCTAGACACTCAGCCCCTCTAGACACTCAGCCCCTCTAGCCCTCGAGACACTCAGCCCCTCTAGACACTCAGCCACTCTAGACACTCAGCCCCTCTAGCTCCCCGAGACACTCAGCCCTCTAGATACTCAGTCCCTCTAGACACTCAGCCCCTCTAGCCCCTCGAGACACTCAGCCCCTCGAGACACTCAGTCCCTCTAGACACTCAGCCCTCGAGACACTCAGCCCCTCTAGACACTCAGCCCCTCTAGACACTCAGTCCCTCTAGACACTCAGCCCCTCTAGACACTCAGCCCCTCTAACCCCTCGAGACACTCAGCCCCCGAGACACTCAGCCCCTCTAGACACTCAGCCCCTCTAGACACTCAGCCCCTCTAGCCCCCCGAGACACTCAGCCCCTCTAGACACTAAGTCCCTCTAGACACTCAGCCCCTCTAGCCTCTCGAGACACTCAACCCCTCGAGACACTCAGTCCCTCTAGACACTCAGCCCCTCGAGACACTCAGTCCCTCTAGACACTCAGCCCCTCTAGACACTCAGTCCCTCTAGACACTCATCCCCCTAGACACCAGCCCCTAACCCCTCGAGACACTCAGCCCCCGAGACACTCAGCCCCTCTAGACACTCAGCCCCTCTAGACACTCAGCCCCTCTAGCCCCCCGAGACACTCAGCCCCTCTAGACACTCAGCCCCTCTAGACACTCAGCCCCTCTAGCCCTCGAGACACTCAGCCCCTCGAGACACTCAGTCCCTCTAGACACTCAGCCCCTCTAGACACACAGCCCCTCTAGCCCCGAGACACTCAGCCCCCACTCAGCCCCTCTAGACACTCAGCCCCTCTAGCCCCCCGAGACACTCAGCCCCTCTAGACTCTCAGCCCCTCGAGACACTCATTCCCTCTAGACACTCAGCCCCGATAGACACTCAGCCCCTCTAGCCCCCGAGACACTCAGCCCCTCGAGACACTCAGTCCCTCTAGACACTCAGCCCTCTAGCCCCTCGAGACACTCAGCCCCTCGAGACACTCAGTCCCTCTAGTCACTCAGCCCCTCTAGACACTCAGCCCCTCTAGACACTCAGCCCCTCTAGCCCCCCGAGACACTCAGCCCCTCTAGACACTCAGCCCCTCTAGATACTCAGCCCCTCTAGCCCCTCGAGACACTCAGCCCTTCGAGACACTCAGTCCCTCTAGACACTCAGCCCTTCTAGACTCTCAGCCCCTCTAACCCCTCGAGACACTCAGCCCCCGAGACACTCAGCCTCTCTAGACACTCAGCCCCTCTAGCCCCCCGAGACACTCAGCCCCTCTAGACTCTCAGCCCCTCGAGACACTCAGTCCCTCTAGACACTCAGCCCCTCTAGACACTCAGCCCCTCTAGCTCCTCGAGACACTCAGTCCCTCGAGACACTCAGTCCCTCTAGACACTCAGCCTCTCTAGACACTCAGCCCCTCTAGCCCCCGAGACACTCAGCCCCTCTAGACTCTCAGCCCCTCGAGACACTCAGTCCCTCTAGACACTCAGCCCCTCTAGACACTCAGCCCCTCTAGCTCCTCGAGACACTCAGCCCCTCTAGACACTCAGCCACTCTAGACACTCAGCCCCTCTAGCTCCCCGAGACACTCAGACCCTCTAGATACTCAGTCCCTCTAGACACTCAGCCCCTCTAGCCCCTCGAGACACTCAGCCCCTCGAGACACTCAGTCCCTCTAGACACTCAGCCCCTCGAGACACTCAGCCCCTCTAGACACTCAGCCCCTCTAGACACTCAGTCCCTCTAGACACTCAGCCCCTCTAGACACTCAGCCCCTCTAACCCCTCGAGACACTCAGCCCCCAGAGACACTCAGCCCCTCTAGACACTCAGCCCCTCTAGACACTCAGCCCCTCTAGCCCCCCGAGACACTCAGCCCCTCTAGACACTAAGTCCCTCTAGACACTCAGCCCCTCTAGCCTCTCGAGACACTCAACCCCTCGAGACACTCAGTCCCTCTAGACACTCAGCCCCTCGAGACACTCAGTCCCTCTAGACACTCAGCCCCTCTAGACACTCAGTCCCTCTAGACACTCATCCCCTCTAGACACTCAGCCCCTCTAACCCCTCGAGACACTCAGCCCCGAGACACTCAGCCCCTCTAGACACTCAGCCCCTCTAGACACTCAGCCCCTCTAGCCCCCCGAGACACTCAGCCCAGTCCTCTAGACACTCAGTCCCTCTAGACACTCAGCCCCTCTAGCCCCCCACTCCCCTCGAGACACTCAGCC
>NW_027010460.1:0-31632 GCF_036934945.1 Oncorhynchus masou masou
TACTGACCATGACTACACAACTACTGGCCACAACTACTGACCACACAACTACTGATCACAACTACACAACTACTGACCACAACTACTGGCCACACAACTACTGACCACAACTACACAACTACTGACCACACAACTACTGATCACAACTACACAACTACTGACCACAACTACTGGCCACACAACTACTGACCACAACTACACAACTACTGACCACACAACTACTGACCACACAACTACTGACCACACAACTACTGACCACAACTACTGACTCCAAACAGGTATAGCCTTAAATACATCAAAGCGTCTGTTAAGTGGAGAAATATATTATATATATATATATACATATTACAATATATTGTACTATATATGGTGGAGTATTATATTATATTATTATTATAGAGTATTATATTATATTATATTTTATTATATTCATTATATTATACTATACATGGTGGAGTATTATATTATATTATATATATATACATATTACATTATATTATACTATATTATAAATATATTATATTATACTATATAAGGTGGAGTATTATATTATATATATACAAATTACATTATGTTATACTATATATGGTGGAGTATTATATTATATGATATACATATTACATTATATTATACTATATATGGTGGAGTATTATATTATATATATATATATACATATTACATTATATTATACTATATATGGTGGAGTATTATATTATATATATATATATTATATTGTACTATATATGGTGTATTAAATTATATTATATTATTATTAAAAGTATTATATTATATTATATTTTATATATATATATTATACTATATATGGTGGAGTATTATATTATATTATTATTATAGAGTATTATATTATATTATATTTTATTATATTCATTATATTATACTATACATGGTGGAGTATTATATTATATTATTATTAAAAGTATTATATTATATTATATTTTATATATATATATTATACTATATATGGTGGAGTATTATATTATATTATATTTTATATATATATATTATACTATATATGGTGGAGTATGACATTATATTATTATATATATACATATTACATTATATTATACTATATATGGTGGAGTATTATATTATATTATATATATATACATATTACATTATATTATACTATACATGGTGGAGTATTATATTATATTATATATATACATATTACATTATATTATACTATATTATAAATATATTATATTATACTATATAAGGTGAGTATTATATTATATTTTATATATATATACATATTACATTATATTATACTATATTATATATATATATATTATATTATACTATTTATGGTGGAGTATTATATTATATTATATATATACATATTACATTATATTATACTATATATGGTGGAGTATTGTATTATATTATATATATACATATTACATTATATTATACTATATTATATATATATTATATTATACTATATATGGTGGAGTATTATATTATATTATATATATACATATTAATTATATTATACTATATTATATATATATATTTATTATACTATATATGGTGGAGTATTATATTATATTATATATATACATATTACATTATATTATGCTATATATGGTGGAGTATTATATTATATTATATATATATACATATTACATTATATTATACTATATGTGGTGCCTTCAGAAAGTATTCACACCATTTGACTTTTTCGCATTTTGTCGCTGTTGCGTTGTCATTTGTTGCTGTCACGTTGTCATTTTGTTGCTGTCACGTTGTCATTTTGTTGCTGTCACGTTGTCCTTTTGTTGCTGTCACGTTGTCATTTGTTGCTGTCACGTTGTCATTTTGTTGCTGTCACGTTGTCATTTTGTTGCTGTCACGTTGTCATTTTGTTAGTGCCTGAAATTAAAATGTATTGAGATTTAGTGTCATTGACCTTCACACAAAGTGAAGTGTGTCAAACGTGGAATTATGTTTTTTTGTTTTTTGGAGACTTTTACAAATATATTTTTTTTAATGAAAAGCTGAAATGACTCGAGTCAATAAGTATTAAATCCCTTTGTTATGGCAAGTCTAAATAAGTTCAGGAGTAAAGATTTTGCTTAACAAGTCACATAATAAGTTGCATGGACTCACTCTGTGCGCAATAATCGTGTTTAGCATGATTGTTGAATGACAGCCTCATCTCTGTACTCCACACACACAATGATCTGTAAGGTCTCTCCGTGGAGCAGTGAATTTCAAACACAGATTCAACCACAAAGACAGAGGTTTTCTAAAGCAAAGAAGGGAATCTGTGGGCAGGTACAAAAAAAAGCAGACATTGAATAACCCTTTGAACATGGTGAAGTTATTAATTACACTGTTGATGGTGTATCAATACACCAAGTCACTACAAAGACACAGGGGTCCTTCCTAACTCAGTTGCTGGAGAGGAAGGAAACCACTCAGGGATTTCACCATGAGGCCAATGGTGACTTTAAAATGACTACAGAGTTTAATGGCTGATAGGAGAAAACTGAGGATGGATCAACAACATTGTAGTTAACATTTAACATTAACATTAACATTAACATTGTGTAGTTACATCACAATACTAACATACAGAGTGAAAGGAAGGAAGCCTGTACAAAATACAAATATTCCACAATATACATTTTGTTTGCAACAAGGCACTAAAGTAGTAATGCAAAAAATATGGCAAAGAAATTTACTTTATGTTGTGAAAACCTTATGTTTGGGGTAAATCCAACACAACACAGCACTGAGTACCACTCTCACATGTTCAAGCATGGTGGTGGCTGCATCATGTTATGGGTGTGCTTCATCGGCAAGAACTAGGGACATTTTTAAGGATAAAAATAAATGGAATAGAATTAAGCACAGGCAAAATCCTAGACAAAAAAACTGGTTCAGTTTGCTTTCCATCAGACAAATCCACCTTTCAGCAGGACAACAACCTAAAACTCAAGGCCAAATATACACTGGGTTGCTTACCAAGAAGACATTGAATCTTCCTGAGTGGCCGAGTGAGTCACAGTTTTGAGTTAAATCAGCTTGAAAATCTATGGCAAGACTTGAAAATGGCTGATCTAAAACCAATTTGACAGAGCTTGAAGAATTTCAAAAAGAATCATGGGAAAATATTGTACAATCCAGGTGTGCAAAGCTCTTAGAGACTTACCCAGAAGGACTCACAGCTGTAATCACTGCCAATGGTGATTCTAACATGTTTTCATTCGTAAATTAGATAGTTCTGAGCACAATGTGGAATAAGTCAAGGGGTGTGAATACTGTATGTATATGTGTGTGTTTTTATTACAATCAAGACTCAGAGGTGTAAGGTGAAAAGTTAGGGTTCAGAGAGAGAGAGAGAGGGGGGGAGAGAGAGAGAGAGAGAGAGACAGAGGGGAGAGAAAGAGAGAGAGAGAGAGAGACTCCCTCATTGAAATGAAAGACAAATTCACCCAGCTGGAGATAAGGCAGGTGGAGCTGGAACAGCAGGTGATCACACTTCAGTCAGCACAGACCCAGACAACAGCCCAGCACAACAACAGCCCCTTAACCAGACCAGGAGAGCTGGAGGTGGACAGAGACATATCTGCACTTTGGACAGTGGTGAGACAAATACAACAGGAGAAAGAGGAGCAGAACAGGCAACTAGAGGAGAGTATCAGACTGCTGGTGGAGGAGAGGTTGAGGGGGATGGAGGAGAAGGTGAGGGGGATGGAGGAGAGGTTGAGGGGGATGGAGGAGAGGTTGGGGGGACGGCGTGTGACAGAGAACAACCCACTAGAGAGGTGGCCACCCCCACAGAGAAGCCAGCAGAACAGCCCACCTCAGCACCCAACAAAAATCTTGACATCACAGCAGAACAGACAAATGAAGAACCCCAAGCCCAGCGTCTCTCACCCCCTCTGAGCACCCCCTGTCAGCCACCCTGATAGCCCTTCTGACAACCCCCACACCCACTGAGAACAAACACAAGACACAAATTGTACTACTTATGGACTCAAATGGGAAATATATAGAAGAAAAAAACTTTTTCCCAAACACAGTGTGTCTAAACTCTGGTGTCCAAACACCCAGAGCGCCATAGACCTTCTGTCTGAGGCCAAACTAGGCTCACCCAGCCACATAATAATACACACAGGCACAAACGACCTGAGGGCCCAGCAGGAAAGAGTGGCCACAGCACTGAAGGGAGTGATTGAAAAGGCTTCTTCTACTTTCCCCAACGCACAAGTGGTTATCTCCACCCTGCTACCACGAAAAGACTTCCACCCTGCCACAATACAGCGGGTAAACGCAAGTATTTCCCGTGACTGTGCCTCAAAACCAAACGTTTTCCTGGCCCACCACTCCACCCTGGACTTGAACAGCCTCTATGACCAGGTCCACCTCTACAAGGCAGCAGTGCCCATCTTTGCCCGAACTCTAAAGGACATCGCTCTCAAACGTATCCCCAACACTTCACACAGGAGCAACAGATCAATAGACACCCCACCCAGACCAGCGAGACACCCTCCCAGACCTGCAGGACCCCCCCTGGACCTACACATAGAGGACCCACGCCAAGAGGAATTACATCCAGACCACCGCACACCCAGACACATCCACACCCCTACCCCAACCAATCAACACCCCCCCGTCAATCATGCCCACACCCCATTTAGGCCCCCTCAGATCAGACCTATGCCACTCCTGCCCACCCATGCACCCCCACCCCGCAAAGAGGGCCTCAACATGGAAGCCACACATACGCCCAGGTAGTGAGCGGGCAAACAGTCCCAACCCCCACTCTCACACTCGCCCAAGCCAATGGCATGTACCAGATGCTCAGCAGGCTCTGCTCACACTTACTGGCCTGAGGCCAAACCACGACCAACAACATTGGACACTTTATGGAACAAAAAGCCTTTACTATTTCATCCTGGAATATCCAAGGCCTGAGGTCATCTGCCTTTGGCCTGAAGAGCAGAAACCCGGACTTCACCAAAGAAATCGGTAATACAGACATTGTCATCCTGCAAGAAACCTGGTATAGAGGAGACAGACCCACTGGATGCCCTCTAGGTTACAGAGAGCTGGTAGTCCCATCCACCAAACTACCAGGTGTGAAACAGGGAAGGGACTCAGGGGGTATGCTAATTTGGTATAGAGCAGACCTAACTCACTCCATTAAATTAATCAAAACAGGAACATTCTACATTTGGCTAGAAATTCAAAGGAAATTATCCTAACAGAAAAATGTCCTCCTGTGTGCTACCTATATCCCCCCACTAGAATCCCCATATTTTAATGAAGACAGCTTCTCCACCCTGGAGGGAAATCAATCATTTCCAGGCCCAGGGACATGTACTAGTCTGTGGTGACCTAAATGCCAGAACCGGACAAGAACCGACACCCTCAGCACACAGGGGGACAAACACCTGCCTGGAGGTGACAGCATTCCCTCCCCGTATGCCCCCTAGGCACAACTATGACAACATAACCAACAAAAACGGGTCACAACTCCTGCAGCTCTGTCGCACGCTGGGTATGTACATAGTCAATGGTAGGCTTCGAGGGGACTCCTATGGTAGGTACACCTATAGCTCATCTCTTGGCAGTAGTACTGTAGACTACTTTATCACTGACCTCAACCCAGAGTCTCTCAGAGCGTTCACAGTCAGCCCACTGACACCCCTATCAGACCACAGCAAAATCACAGTCTACTTAAACAGAGCAATACTCAATCATGAGGCATCAAAGCCAAAGGAACTGAGTAACATTAAGAAATGCTATAGATGGAAGGAATGCAGTTTGGAAACCTACCAAAAAACAATTAGGCAACAACAAATTCAATCCCTTTTAGACAATTTCCTGGGTAAAACGTTCCACTGTAATAGTGAAGGTGTAAACTTGGCAGTAGAAAATCTTAACAGTATATTTGACCTCTCAGCTTCCCTATCAAATCTAAAAATCTCAAATAGAAAACCGAAGAAAATTAACAACAATGACAAATGGTTTGATGAAGAATGCAAAATTCTAAGAAAGAAATTGAGAAACCTGTCCAACCAAAAACATAGAGACCCGGAAAACCTGAGTCTACGCCTTCACTATGGTGAATCACTAAAACAATACAGAAATACACTACGGAAAAAGAAGGAACAGCATGTCAGAAATCAGCTCAATGTAATTGAAGAATCCATAGACTCTAACCACCTCTGGGAAAATTGGAAAACACTAAACAAACAACAACACGAAGAATTATCTATCCAAAATGGAGATGTATGGGTAAACCACTTCTCCAATCTTTTTGGCTCTATAACAAAGAATAAAGAGCAAAAACATATACATGATCAAATACAGATCTTAGAATCAACTATTAAAGACTACCAGAACCCACTGGATTCTCCAATAACATTGAATGAGTTACAGGACAAAATAAAAACCCTCAAACCCAAAAAGGCCTGTGGTGTTGATGGTATCCTCAATGAAATGATCAAATATACAGACAACAAATTCCAATTGGCTATACTAAAACTCTTTAACATCATCCTTAGCTCTGGCATCTTCCCCAATATTTGGAACCAAGGACTGATCACCCCAATCCACAAAAATGGAGACAAATTTGACCCCAATAACTACCGTGGAATATGCGTCAACAGTAACCTTGGGAAAATCCTCTGCATTATCATTAACAGCAGACTCGTACACTTCCTCAATGAAAACAATGTACTGAGCAAATGTCAAATTGGCTTTTTACCAAACTACCGTACAACAGACCATGTATTCACCCTGCACACCCTAATTGACAACCAAATAAACCAAAACAAAGGCAAAGTCTTCTCATGCTTTGTTGATTTCAAAAAAAAAGCCTTCGACTCAATTTGGCATGAGGGTCTGCTATACAAACTGATGGAAAGTGGTGTTGGGGTAAAACATACGACATCATAAAATCCATGTACACAAACAACAAGTGTGCGGTTAAAATTGGCAAAAAACACACACATTTCTTCACACAGGGTCGTGGGGTTAGACAGGGATGCAGCTTAAGCCCCACCCTCTTCAACATATATATCAACGAACTGGCGCGGGCACTAGAAAAGTCTGCAGCACCCGGCCTCACCCTACTAGAATCTGAAGTCAAATGTCTGCTGTTTGCTGATGATCTGGTGCTTCTGTCACCAACCAAGGAGGGCCTACAGCAGCACCTAGATCTTATGCACAGATTCTGTCAGACCTGGGCCCTGACAGTAAATCTCAGTAAGACCAAAATTATGGTGTTCCAAAAAAGGTCCAGTCACCAGGACCACAAATACAAATTCCATCTAGACACTGTTGCCCTAGAGCACACAAAAAACTATACATACCTTGGCCTAAACATCAGCGCCACAGGTAACTTCCACAGAACGATCTGAGAGACAAGGCAAGAAGGGCATTCTATGCCATCAAAAGGAACATATATTTCAACATACCAATTAGGATTTGGCTAAAAATACTTGAATCAGTCATAGAGCCCATTGCCCTTTATGGTTGTGAGGTCTGGGGTCCGCTCACCAACCAAGACTTCACAAAATGGGACAAACACCAAATTGAGACTCTGCACGCAGAATTCTGCAAAAATATCCTCAGTGTACAACGTAGAACACCAAATAATGCATGCAGAGCAGAATTAGGCCGATACCCACTAATTATCAAAATCCAGAAAAGAGCAGTTAAATTCTATAACCACCTAAAAGGAAGCGATTCCCAAACCTTCCACAACAAAGCCATCACCTACAGAGATGAACCTGGAGAAGAGTCCCTAAGCAAGCTGGTCCTGGGGCTCTGTTCACAAACACACCCTACAGAGCCCCATGACAGCAGCACAATTAGACCCAACCAAATCATGAGAAAACAAAAAGATAATTACTTGACACATTGGAAAGAATTAACAAAAAACAGAGCAAACTAGAATGCTATTTGGCCCTACACAGAGAGTACACAGCGGCAGAATACCTGACCACTGTGACTGACCCAAAATTAAGGAAAGCTTTGACTATGTACAGACTCAGCGAGCATAGCCTTGCTATTGAGAAAGGCCGCCGTAGGCAGACATGGCTCTCAAGAGAAGACAGGCTATGTGCTCACTGCCCACAAAATGAGGTGGAAACTGAGCTGCACTTCCTAACCTCCTGCCCAATGTATGACCATATTAGAGAGACATATTTCCCTCAGATTACACAGATCCACAAAGAATTCGAAAACAAATCCAATTTTGAAAAACTCCCATATCTACTGGGTGAAATTCCACAGTGTGCCATCAGAGCAGCAAGATTTGTGACCTGTTGCCACGAGAAAAGGGCAACCAGTGAAGAACACGCACCATTGTAAATACAACACATATCTATGCTTATTTATTTTATCTTGTGTCCTTTACCATTTGCACATTGTAAAAACACTGTATATATATATAATATGACATTTGAAATGTCTTTATTGTTTTGAAACTTCTGTATGTGTGATGTCTACTGTTAATTTTTATTGTTTATTTCACTTTATATATTATATACCTTATTTGCTTTGGCAATGTTAACACATGTTTCCCATGCCAATAAAGCCCCTTGAATTGAATTGAGAGAGAGGTGAGCAGAGGGAGAGAGAAGGGAGATTGTGTGAGAGGTGAGCAGGGAGAGCTGATGGTGAATGATCTACAGAGATGAGAGAACTTTGATTGCTAGAAATCGATGTAGCCAAAGTGACGTGTAGAAAGTGTCCCTCTGCCTCTGCCATGGCAAACCCTCCTATCATAAACATCACAATTATCCAATCCACAAGCTGTATTTGTCTGCTCGTAGAGAGCCACTAAAAAGTCTGGCGTTCATAGAGAATGCAGATAACACCCGCTAAAGTAGATGGGGCTCACAAAACCTGCACGATGGCTTTGAAGTCTTTGAACGAACAACACACAGCGATCTCAGAACTTCTGCAAGTTAAGGTCAAACGTCATTACTGTATACTCATGTTGAGCTTTTCAGGCTTTAATAGATGTTCTAACATAATGTGATTTCTGTCAAATTAAATACACATTTTATCAGTCAAATGCGCCGAATACAACAGACCTTACATTGAAATGGTTACATATAAGCCCCTAACCAACAATGCCGTTTAAAATGAAATAAAATAGAGAAATATATATTTTTAATACGAATAAGAACTAAAGTAACAAGTATTTAAAGAGCAGCAGTAAAATAGCAATAGCGAGACTATATACAGGCGCACTGGTATAGAGTCAATGTGCAGGGGGTACCGGTACAGGGTCAATGTGCGGGGGCACCGGTACAGAGTCAATGTGCAGGGTACCGGTACAGAGTTAGTGTGCGGGGGTACCGGTACAGGGTCAATGTGCAGGGGGTACCGGTACAGAATCAATGTGCAGGGGGTACCGGTACAGGGTCAATGTGCAGGGGGTACCGGTACAGAGTCAATGTGCAGGGGGTACCGGTACAGAGTCAATGTGCAGGGGGTACCGGTACAGAGTCAATGTGCAGGGGTACCGGTACAGAGTCAATGTGCGGGGGTACCGGTACAGAGTCAATGTGCAGGGGTACCGGTACAGAGTCAATGTGCAGGGTACCGGTACAGAATCAATGTGCAGTGGGTACCGGTACAGAATCAATGTGCAGGGGAAGTGGAAGTAGTAGTGGGAGTAGTTGAGGTAAGAACTAGTCTGAGGTTGTAGGAAGTAGTTGAGGTGGAACTAGTCTGAGGTTGTAGGAAGTAGTAAGAACTAGTCTGAGGTTGTAGGAAGTAGTTGAGGTAGGAACTAGTCTGAGGTGTAGGAAGTAGTTGAGGTAGAACTAGTCTGAGGTTTGAGGAAGAACTAGTCTGAGGTTGTAGGAAGTAGTTGAGGTGAGAACTAGTCTAAGAACTAGTCTGAGGTTGTAGGAAGTAGTTGAGGTCAGAACTAGTCTGAGGTTGTAGGAAGTAGTTGAGGTTAGAACTAGTCTGTAGGTCTGAGGTTGTAGGAAGTAGTTGAGGTGAGAACTAGTCTGAGGTTGTAGGAAGTAGTTGAGGTCAGAACTAGTCTGAGGTTGTAGGAAGTAGTTGAGGTGAGAACTAGTCTGAGGTTGTAGGAAGTAGTTGAGGTGAGAAAGTCTGAGTTGTAGGAAGTAGTTGAGGTAAGAACTAGTCTGAGGTTGTAGGAAGTAGTTGAGGTAAGAACTAGTCTGAGGTTGTAGGAAGTAGTTGAGGTGAGAACTAGTCTGAGGTTGTAGGAAGTAGTTGAGGTAAGAACTAGTCTGAGGTTGTAGGAAGTAGTTGAGGTAGGAACTAGTCTGAGGTTGTAGGAAGTAGTTGAGGTAAGAACTAGTCTGAGGTTGTAGGAAGTAGTTGAGGAAGAACTAGTCTGAGGTTGTAGGAAGTAGTTGAGGTAAGAACTAGTCTGTTGTAGGAAGTAGTTAGTCAGAGGTTGTAGGAAGTAGTTGAGGTAGGTGAGAACTAGTCTGAGGTTGTAGGAAGTAGTTGAGGTAAGAACTAGTCTGAGGTTGTAGGAAGTAGTTGAGGTAAGAACTAGTCTGAGGTTGTAGGAAGTAGTTGAGGTAAGAACTAGTCAGAGGTTGTAGGAAGTAGTTGGTAAGAACTAGTCTGAGGTTGTAGGAAGTAGTTGAGGTAAGAACTAGTCTGAGGTTGTAGGAAGTAGTTGAGGTAAGAACTAGTCTGTTGTCTGAGAGGAAGTAGTTGAGGTAAGAACTAGTCTGAGTTGTAGGAAGTAGTTGAGGTAAGAACTAGTCTGAGGTTGTAGAACTAGTCTGAGGTTGTAGGAAGTAGTTGAGGTAAGAACTAGTCTGAGGTTGTAGGAAGTAGTTGAGGTAAGAACTAGTCTGAGGTTGTAGGAAGTAGTTGAGGTAAGAACTAGTCTGAGGTCGTAGGAAGTAGTTGAGGTCAGAACTAGTCTGAGGTTGTAGGAAGTAGTTGAGGTAAGAACTAGTCTGAGATTTTGTAGGAATTTTGAGGTCAGAACTAGTCAGAAATAACTAGTCTGTAGTAGTTATTGTTGTGTAGGAAGTAGTTGAGGTACTAGTCTGAGGTTGTAGGAAGTAGTTGAGGTAAGAACTAGTCTGAGGTTGTAGGAAGTAGTTGAGGTAAGAACTAGTCTGAGGTTGTAGGAGTTTTAGTTTGGCAGTAGTTGGGTAAGAACTAGTCTGAGGTTGTAGGAAGTAGTTTAAGTCAGTCTGAGGTTGTAGGAAGTAGTTGAGGTAAGAACTAGTCTGAGGTTGTGTAGTTGAGGTAAGGAACTAGTCTGAGGTTGTAGGAAGTAGTTGAGGTAAGAACTAGTCTGTTGTAGGAAGTAGTTGAGGTAAGAACTAGTCTGAGGTTCTGTGTTTCCTCATCTGGCTCATTGACAGCATCAGAATAAGTGACACAGAACTCTACAGATCTATTCTTAGACCAGAAATAATTTTGTAGGTATATTGTTGTGCTGCAAAATTAAATTACACCTAACCATTGTTGCGAAAGATTTTGTTTGGCAATGGGTTTTTTCACTAATGTTTGTCATCCCTGTGTGGTGTTCTGTGCCTGGCTGTGTGGTGTTCTGTGCCTGGCTGTGTGGTGTTCTGTGCCTGGCTGTGTTGTTCTGTGCCTGGCTGTGTGGTGTTCTGTGCCTGGCTGTGTGATGTTCTGTGCTGGCTGTGTTCTGTGCCTGGCTGTGTGGTGTTCTGTGCCTGGCTGTGTGGTGTTCTGTGCCTGGCTGTGTGGTTCTGTGCCTGGCTGTGTGGTGTTCTGTGCCTGGCTGTGTGGTGTTCTGTGCCTGGCTGTGTGGTGTTCTGTGCCTGGCTGTGTGGTGTTCTGTGTCTGGCTGTGTGTTGTTCTGTGCCTGGCTGTGTGGTGTTCTGTGCCTGGCTGTGTGGTGTTCTGTGCCTGGCTGTGTGGTGTTCTGTGCCTGGCTGTGTGGTGTTCTGTGCCTGGCTGTGTGGTGTTCTGTGTCTGGCTGTGTGGTGTTCTGTGCCTGGCTGTGTGTTCTGTGCCTGGCTGTGTTCTGTGCCTGGCTGTGTTGTTCTGTGCCTGGCTGTGTGGTGTTCTGTGCCTGGCTGTGTGTTGTTCTGTGCCTGGCTGTGTGGTGTTCTGTGCCTGGCTGTGGTGTTCTGTGCCTGGCTGTGTGTGTTCTGTGCCTGGTGTGTTCTGTGCCTGGCTGTGTGGTGTTCTGTGTCTGGCTGTGTGGTGTTCTGTGCCTGGCTGTGTGGTGTTCTGTGCCTGGCTGTGTGGTGTTCTGTGCCTGGCTGTATGGTGTCTGTGTCTGGCTGGTGTTCTGTGCCTGGTGTTCTGTGCCTGGCTGTGTGGTGTTCTGTGCCTGGCTGTGTGGTGTTCTGTGCCTGGCTGTGTGTTGTTCTGTGCCTGGCTGTGTGGTGTTCTGTGCCTGGCTGTGTGGTGTTCTGTGTCTGGCTGTGTTCTGTGCCTGGCTGTGTGGTGTTCTGTGCCTGGCTGTGTGGTGTTCTGTGCCTGGCTGTGTGTTGTTCTGTGTCTGGCTGTGTGGTGTTCTGTGTCTGGCTGTGTGGTGTTCTGTGTCTGGTTGTTTTCTGTGTCTGGCTGTGTGGTGTTCTGTGCCTGGCTGTGTGGTGTTCTGTGCCTGGCTGTGTGGTGTTCTGTGCCTGGCTGTGTGGTGTTCTGTGTCTGGCTGTGTGTTGTTCTGTGTCTGGCTGTGTGTTGTTCTGTGTCTGGCTCTGTGGTGTTCTGTGTCTGGCTGTGTGGTGTTCTGTGTCTGGTTGTTTTCTGTGTCTGGCTGTGTGGTGTTCTGTGCCTGGCTGTGGTGTGGTGTTCTGTGCCTGGCTGTGTGGTGTTCTGTGCCTGGCTGTGTGGTGTTCTGTGTCTGGCTGTGTGGTGTTCTGTGCCTGGCTGTGTGGTGTTCTGTGCCTGGCTGTGTGGTGTTCTGTGCCTGGCTGTGTGGTGTTCTGTGCCTGGCTGTGTGGTGTTCTGTGCCTGGCTGTGTGGTGTTCTGTGCCTGGCTGTGTGGTGTTCTGTGCCTGGCTGTGTGTTGTTCTGTGCCTGGCTGTGTTCTGTGCCTGGCTGTGTGTTGTTCATTGCCTGGCTGTGTGGTGTTCTGTGCCTGGCTGTGTTCTGTGCCTGTTCTGTTGTTCTGTGCCTGGTTGTGTGTTGTTCTGTGCCTGGCTGTGTTCTGTGCCTGGCTGTGTGGTGTTCTGTGTCTGGCTGTGTGGTGTTCTGTGCCTGGCTGTGTGGTGTTCTGTGCCTGGCTGTGGTGTTCTGTGCCTGGCTGTGTGGTGTTCTGTGCCTGGCTGTGTGGTGTTCTGTGTCTGGCTGTGTGTTGTTCTGTGCCTGGCTGTGTGGTGTTCTGTGCCTGGCTGTGTGGTGTTCTGTGCCTGGCTGTGTGGTGTTCTGTGTCTGGCTGTGTGGTGTTCTGTGCCTGGCTGTGTTCTGTGCCTGGCTGTGTGGTGTTCTGTGCCTGGCTGTGTGGTGTTCTGTGCCTGGCTGTGTGTGTTCTGTGTCTGGCTGTGTTCTGTGCCTGGCTGTGTGGTGTTCTGTGCCTGGCTGTGTGGTGTTCTGTGTCTGGCTGTGTGTTGTTCTGTGTCTGGCTCTGTGGTGTTCTGTGTCTGGCTGTGTTCTGTGTGGTTGTTTCTGTGTCTGGCTGTGTGGTGTTCTGTGCCTGGCTGTGTGGTGTGGTGTTCTGTGCCTGGCTGTGTGGTGTTCTGTGCCTGGCTGTGTGGTGTTCTGTGCCTGGCTGTGTGTTGTTCTGTGCCTGGCTGTGTGGTGTTCTGTGCCTGGCTGTGTGGTGTTCTGTGCCTGGCTGTGTGTTGTTCTGTGCCTGGCTGTGTTCTGTGCCTGGCTGTGTGTTGTTCTTTGCCTGGCTGTGTGGTGTTCTGTGCCCTGTGCCTGGTGTGTGTTGTTCTGTGCCTGGCTGTGTGTTGTTCTGTGCCTGGCTGTGTTCTGTGCCTGGCTGTGTGGTGTTCTGTGCCTGGCTGTGTGGTGTTCTGTGTCTGGCTGTGTGTTGTTCCGTGTCTGGCTGTGTGGTGTTTCTGTGTCTGGCTGTGTTCTGTGCCTGGCTGTGTTCTGTGCCTGGCTGTGTTCTGTGCCTGGCTGTGTGGTGTTCTGTGCCTGGCTGTGTGGTGTTCTGTGTCTGGCTGTGTGGTGTTCTGTGTCTGGCTGTGTGGTGTTCTGTGCCTGGCTGTGTGTTGTTCTGTGCCTGGCTGTGTTCTGTGCCTGGCTGTGTTCTGTGCCTGGCTGTGTGGTGTTCTGTGCCTGGCTGTGTGGTGTTCTGTGCCTGGCTGTGTGGTGTTCTGTGTCTGGCTGTGTGGTGTTCTGTGCCTGGCTGTGTGTGTTCTGTGCCTGGCTGTGTTCTGTGCCTGGCTGTGTGTTGTTCTGTGCCTGGCTGTGTGTTGTTCTGTGCCTGGCTGTGTGGTGTTCTGTGCCTGGCTGTGTGGTGTTCTGTGCCTGGCTGTGTGGTGTTCTGTGCCTGGCTGTGTGTTGTTCTGTGCCTGGCTGTGTGTTGTTCTGTGCCTGGCTGTGTGGTGTTCTGTGCCTGGCTGTGTGTTGTTCTGTGCCTGGCTGTGTGTTGTTCTGTGTCTGGCTGTGTGGTGTTCTGTGCCTGGCTGTGTGGTGTTCTGTGCCTGGCTGTGTTCTGTGCCTGGCTGTGTGTGTTCTGTGCCTGGCTGTGTGGTGTTCTGTGCCTGGCTGTGTGGTGTTCTGTGCCTGGCTGTGTTCTGTGCCTGTCTGTGTGTTGTTCTGTGCCTGGCTGTGTTCTGTGCCTGTCTGTGTGTGTTCTGTGCCTGGCTGTGTGGTGTTCTGTGCCTGGCTGTGTTCTGGCCTGGCTGTGTGGTGTTCTGTGCCTGGCTGTGTGGTGTTCTGTGCCTGGCTGTGTGTTGTTCTGTGCCTGGCTGTGTGTTGTTCTGTGTCTGGCTGTGTGGTGTCTGTGCCTGGCTGTGTTCTGTGTTCTGTGTGTTGTTCTGTGTCTGGCTGTGTGGTGTTCTGTGCCTGGCTGTGTGGTGTTCTGTGTCTTGCTGTGTGGTGTTCTGTGTCTGGCTGTGTGGTGTTCTGTGTCTTGCTGTGTGGTGTTCTGTGTCTGGCTGTGTGGTGTTCTGTGCCTGGCTGTGTGTTGTTCTGTGCCTGGCTGTCTGTTGTTGTGTGCCTGGCTGTGTGGTGTTCTGTGCCTGGCTGTGTTCTGTGTCTGGCTGTGTGGTGTTCTGTGCCTGGCTGTGTGTTGTTCTGTGCCTGGCTGTGTGTTCTGTGTCTGGCTGTGTTCTGTGTCTGGCTGTGTGTTGTTCTGTGCCTGGCTGTGTGTGCCTGCTTGTGTGTCTGGCTGTGTGGTGTTCTGTGTCTGGCTGTGTGTTGTTCTGTGTCTGGCTGTGTGTTGTTCTGTGTCTGGCTGTGTGTTGTTCTGTGCCTGGCTGTGTGTTGTGTTCTGTGCCTGGCTGTGTGGTGTTCTGTGCCTGGCTGTGTGGTGTTCTGTGCCTGGCTGTGTGTTGTTCTGTGCCTGGCTGTGTGGTGTTCTGTGCCTGGCTGTGTGGTGTTCTGTGCCTGGCTGTGTGGTGTTCTGTGCCTGGCTGTGTGGTGTTCTGTGTCTGGCTGTGTGGTGTTCTGTGCCTGGCTGTGTGGTGTTCTGTGCCTGGCTGTGTGTTGTTCTGTGCCTGGCTGTGTTCTGTGCCTGGCTGTGTGGTGTTCTGTGTGGCTGTGTTCTGTGCCTGGCTGTGTGGTGTTCTGTGTCTGGCTGTGTGGTGTTCTGTGCCTGGCTGTGTTCTGTGTCTGGCTGTGTGGTGTTCTGTGCCTGGCTGTGTGGTGTTCTGTGTCTGGCTGTGTGGTGTTCTGTGTCTGGCTGTGTGTTGTTCTGTGTCTGGCTGTGTGGTGTTCTGTGCCTGGCTGTGTTCTGTGCCTGGCTGTGTGGTGTTCTGTGCCTGGCTGTGTGGTGTTCTGTGCCTGGCTGTGGTGTTCTGTGTCTGGCTGTGTGGTGTTCTGTGCCTGGCTGTGTGTTGTTCTGTGCCTGGCTGTGTTCTGTGCCTGGCTGTGTGTGTTCTGTGCCTGGCTGTGTTCTGTGCCTGGCTGTGTGGTGTTCTGTGTCTGGCTGTGTGGTGTTCTGTGTCTGGCTGTGTGTGTTCTGTGTCTGGCTGTGTGTTGTTCTGTGCCTGGCTGTGTGGTGTTCTGTGTCTGGCTGTGTGGTGTTCTGTGCCTGGCTGTGGTGTTCTGTGCCTGGCTGTGTGTTGTTCTGTGCCTGGCTGTGTGGTGTTCTGTGTCTGGCTGTGTGGTGTTCTGTGTCTGGCTGTGTGGTGTTCTGTGCCTGGCTGTGTGGTGTTCTGTGCCTGGCTGTGTTCTGTGCCTGGCTGTGTGGTGTTCTGTGCCTGGCTGTGTGGTGTGTTCTGTGTGTGCCTGGCTGTGTGGTGTTCTGTGCCTGGCTGTGTGGTGTTCTGTGCCTGGCTGTGTTCTGTGCCTGGCTGTGTGGTGTTCTGTGCCTGGCTGTGGTGTTCTGTGCCTGTGCTGTTCTGTGCCTGTGCTGTGCTAATTAAAAACAAACACTAAAATAATTTTCACCATTCTACCTACCAGAGATAACTTTACCATGATGCTGCCAGCACATATGCCTTGGTGATATTTGCCACACAATGCAGCTGAAGTAAACGTAGCTAATTATTTTATTGCTTATTGGGTGGTGGAGGATAAAAAAAATACCTGTATGCCTGTGGGATGTGTAGCTTTGTAGCCGATCTGTGTTTGGACCCAACAACGCTTGGTCTTAATATTAGTTCACAACAGTTGTCTTTATTAGTTTCCACCCGTTGATCATTAATCACCTCAAAGAAATTTGACAAAATGACTGTTAAATGTCAATATTATAACGTCAATATTTGCTAGCTAGTTATGAACCTCAGCTATGAACCTCAGCTATGAACCTCAGCTATGAACCTCATTTACGAACCTCATTTACGAACCTCAGCTACGAATCTCAGCTACGAACCTCAGCTACGAACCTCAGCTACGAACCTCGCTACGAACCTCAACTATGAACCTCAGCTACGAACCTCAGCTATGAACCTCAGCTACGAATCTCAGCTATGAACCTCAGCTACGAACCTCAGCTCGAACCTCAGCTACGAACCTCATTACGAACCTCAGCTACGAACCTCAGCTACAGAACCTCATTTACGAACCTCAGCGAACCTCAGCTATGAACCTACGAACCTCAGCTACGAACCTCAGCTACGAACCTCAGCTACGAACCTCAGCTACAAACCTCAGCTACGAACCTCAGCTACGAACCTCATTTACGAACCTCATTTACGAACCTCATTTACGAACCTCATTTACGGAACCTCAGCTACGAACCTCAGCTACGAACCTCAGCTATCATAGACGGTTGTACTGAATTCAAGACACTCTGAAAGGCATCAATGAAGCCTATGAATTGAGTAGAATATAATATAACTTTATCGTCGCATATATACAGGTAGTTATTACCAAGCATGAGATCCCAACATTGTAGCATGTACACTGATCATGTACTCTACCTTTGGCCAGTTCTGGTGATAGCATGTAAATCTCAGTGAGGCAAACTCAAGCGTGTTTGTTGTAGAAACATGCCAGAAAAGCCACAACACTACATTGAGCTTCACCAGTGACAAACAGTGCCCAGAAACTGTTCTGGCCGACATAAATCTGTCCGAACAGCAGAGCTTTCTTTTTCAGCACCAGGGAGTGAATCCTTACCACTGCTACACCCCTGGTTATCAGCGGAGCCTTGTCTGGCAGCGAAACAGTCCATTCAGCCTCATTTACTGCCTTTAAAAAACAACACAGCTGATATATTTGACTTGCTAAAACAAATATGGCTTCTACTGACTCCTTGTGGAACTCAATAAGAACTGCATTCTCCTTCAATAACCGAACGCTGCAATGAGTTTAGACTTTTGAACCGTAGACAAACGTTACATTTAGGTTCAGTAACCTCGTAATATCTGTCATTATGTCATTAAGTATAAGCAAGTGCAAGAACATGAGCCGTGACTAAGTAGGCCTATTCGTTCAGCACTTTCAGAATGGACACAGACAGAAATTCAGATAAAGTTCAGAAGTTCAGATAAATTAGGCATGTTGAGGCATTAACTTGACTTTTCTTTAAGTCACCATACAGAGAGGGAGAGAGACAGAGAGAGAGAGAGACAGAGAGAGAGACAGAGAGACAGATATAGACAGAGAGACAGAGAGAGACAGAGAGACAGACAGAGAGACAGAGAGACAGACAGAGAGGGAGAGGAGAGAGAGAGAGACAGAGAGACAAGAGAGAGAGACAGAGAGAGAGAGGGACAGAGAGAGAGAGAGACAGAGAGAGAGAGAGAGAGAGAGACAGACAGAGAGAAAGATAGAGACAGAGAGACAGAGAGGGACAGAGACAGAGAGACAGAGAGAGAGAGAGAGAGACAGAGAGACAGAGAGAGAGAGAGGGACAGAGAGAGAGACAGAGACAGAGGGACATAGAGAGAGAGAGAGAGAGACAGAGAGAGAGACAGGGAGAGAGAGAGACAGAGAGAGAGAGACAGGGAGAGAGAGAGGGACAGAGAGAGAGAGACAGGGAGAGAGAGAGGGACAGAGAGAGAGAGAAAGAGAGAGACAGAGAGAGAGACAGAGAGAGAGACAGAGAGAGAGACAGAGGGAGACAGAGAGAGAGACAGAGGGACAGAGAGAGAGAAAGAGAGAGAGAGAGAGACAGAGAGAGAGAGAGAGAGAGAGACAGAGAGAGAGAGGGACAGAGAGAGAAGAGACAGAGAGAGACAGAGAGACAGACAGAGAGAGAGAGAGACAGAGACAGAGGGACAGAGAGAGAGACAGAGAGAGAGAGAGAGAGACAGAGAGAGAGACAGAGAGAGAGACAGAGGGACAGAGAGAGAGAGAGACAGAGACAGAGAGAGAGAGGGACAGAGAGAGAGAGAGAGAGAGACAGAGAGAGAGACAGACAGAGAGAGAGACAGAGACAGAGGGACAGAGAGAGACAGAGAGAGAGACAGAGACAGAGGGACAGAGAGAGACAGAGAGAGAGAGAGAGAGAGAGACAGAGAGACAGAGGGACGGAGAGAGAGATAGAGAGAGAGAGAGACAGAGGGACAGAGAGAGAGAGTTTTATTATTCTATGTGGTCTAAAAAGGAAAGAAAATACAATCAGTAGGATCCACGGACGGACGGGCAGACAGACAGGCAGGCTCAACAAGCTCAGTCCGATGATGCTGTGACACAGCCCCAGACCATGACAGACCCTCCAAATCGAGCTCCAGAGTACAGGTCTCGGTGTAGACGCTCATTCCTTCAACGATAAACGCAAATCCGACCGTCACCTGGTGAGACAAAACTGCAACTCGTCAGTGAAGAGCAGTTTTTGCCAGTCCTGTCTGGTCCAGACGGTGGGTTTGTGCCCATAGGCAACGTTGTTGCCGGTGATGTCTGGTGAGGACCTGCCTTACAACAGACCTACAAGCCCTCAGTCCAGCCTCTCTCAGCCTATTGCGGACAGTCTGATGTAACTCAGGCAGTTGTTGTTGCCATCTTGTACCTGTCCTGCAGGTGTGATGTTTGGATGTACCGATCCTGTGCAGGTGTTGTTACATGTGGTCTGCCACTGCGGGGACGATCAGCTGTCCGTCCGGTCTCTTGAAAATGAAGTACTACTTCCCAGTGTAACTCCTCAGTAGAGTAACTCTTCATCATCATCAAGCCCCAGTGTAACTCAGTAGAGTAACAGTTCATTATCAAGCCCCAGTGTAACTCAGTAGAGTAACAATTCATTATCAAGCCCCAGTGTAACTCAGTAGAGTAACAGTTCATCATCAAGCCCCAGTGTAACTCAGTAGAGTAACAGTTCATTATCAAGCCCCAGTGTAACTCAGTAGAGTAACAGTTCATCATCAAGCCCCAGTGTAACTCAGTAGAGTAACAGTTCATTATCAAGCCCCAGTGTAACTCAGTAGAGTAACAGTTCATCATCAAGCCCCAGTGTAACTCAGTAGAGTAACAGTTCATTATCAAGCCCCAGTGTAACTCAGTAGAGTAACAGTTCATCATCAAGCCCCAGTGTAACTCAGTAGAGTAACAGTTCATTATCAAGCCCCAGTGTAACTCAGTAGAGTAACAGTTCATTATCAAGCCCCAGTGTAACTCAGTAGAGTAACAGTTCATTATCAAGCCCCAGTGTAACTCAGTAGAGTAACAGTTCATCATCAAGCCCCAGTGTAACTCAGTAGAGTAACAGTTCATTATCAAGCCCCAGTGTAACTCAGTAGAGTAACAGTTCATTATCAAGCCCCAGTGTAACTCAGTAGAGTAACAGTTCATTATCAAGCCCCAGTGTAACTCAGTAGAGTAACAGTTCATCATCAAGCCCCAGTGTAACTCAGTAGAGTAACAGTTCATCATCAAGCCCCAGTGTAACTCAGTAGAGTAACAGTTCATTATCAAGCCCCAGTGTAACTCAGTAGAGTAACAGTTCATTATCAAGCCCCAGTGTAACTCAGTAGAGTAATAGTTCATCATCAAGCCCCAGTGTAACTCAGTAGAGTAACAGTTCATTATCAAGCCCCAGTGTAACTCAGTAGAGTAATAGTTCATCATCAAGCCCAGTGTAACTCAGTAGAGTAACAGTTCATTATCAAGCCCCAGTGTAACTCAGTAAACAGTTCATTATCAAGCCCCAGTGTAACTCAGTAGAGTAATAGTTCATCATCAAGCCCCAGTGTAACTCAGTAGAGTAACAGTTCATTATCAAGCCCCAGTGTAACTCAGTAGAGTAATAGTTCATCATCAAGCCCCAGTGTAACTCAGTAGAGTAATAGTTCATCATCAAGCCCCAGTGTAACTCAGTAGAGTAACAGTTCATTATCAAGCCCCAGTTTAACTCAGTAGAGTAATAGTTCATTATCAAGCCCCAGTGTAACTCAGTAGAGTAACAGTTCATTATCAAGCCCCAGTGTAACTCAGTAGAGTAACAGTTCATCATCAAGCCCCAATGTAACTCAGTAGAGTAACAGTTCTTTATCAAGCCCCAGTGTTTCCCCTCAGTAGAGTAACAGTTCATTATCAAGCCCCAGTGTAACTCAGTAGAGTAACAGTTCATCATCAAGCCCCAGTGTTTCCCCTCAGTAGAGTAACAGTTCATTATTAAGCCCCAGTGTAACTCAGTAGAGTAACAGTTCATTATCAAGCCCCAGTGTAACTCAGTAGAGTAACAGTTCATTATCAAGCCCTAGTGTAACTCAGTAGAGTAACAGTTCATTATCAAGCCCCAGTGTAACTCAGTAGAGTAACAGTTCATTATCAAGCCCCAGTGTAACTCAGTAGAGTAACAGTTCATTATCAAGCCCCAGTGTTTCTCCTCAGTAGAGTAACAGTTTATTATCAAGCCCCAGTGTTTCCCCTCAGTAGAGTAACAGTTCATTATCAAGCCCCAGTGTAACTCAGTAGAGTAACAGTTCATTATCAAGCCCCAGTGTAACTCAGTAGAGTAACAGTTCATTATCAAGCCCCAGTGTAACTCAGTAGAGTAACAGTTCATCATCAAGCCCCAGTGTTTCCCCTCAGTAGAGTAACAGTTCATCATCAAGCCCCAGTGTTTCTCCTCAGTAGAGTAACAGTTCATTATCAAGCCCCAGTGTAACTCAGTAGAGTAACAGTTCATTATCAAGCCCCAGTGTTTCCCTCAGTAGAGTAACAGTTCATTATCAAGCCCCAGTGTAACTCAGTAGAGTAACAGTTCATTATCAAGCCCCAGTGTTTCTCCTCAGTAGAGTAACAGTTCATTATCAAGCCCCAGTGTTTCCAACTCAGTAGAGTAACAGTTCATTATCAAGCCCCAGTGTAACTCAGTAGAGTAACAGTTCATTATCAAGCCCCAGTGTTTCCCCTCAGTAGAGTAACAGTTCATTATCAAGCCCCAGTGTAACTCAGTAGAGTAACAGTTCATCATCAAGCCCCAGTGTAACTCAGTAGAGTAACAGTTCATTATCAAGCCCCAGTGTTTCCCCTCAGTAGAGTAACAGTTCATCATCAAGCCCCAGTGTAACTCAGTAGAGTAACAGTTCATTATCAAGCCCCGGTGTAACTCAGTAGAGTAACAGTTCATTATCAAGCCCCAGTGTAACTCAGTAGAGTAACAGTTCATCATCAAGCCCCAGTGTAACTCAGTAGAGTAACAGTTCATTATCAAGCCCCAGTGTAACTCAGTAAACAGTTCATTATCAAGCCCCAGTGTAACTCAGTAGAGTAATAGTTCATCATCAAGCCCCAGTGTAACTCAGTAGAGTAACAGTTCATTATCAAGCCCCAGTGTAACTCAGTAGAGTAATAGTTCATCATCAAGCCCCAGTGTAACTCAGTAGAGTAATAGTTCATCATCAAGCCCCAGTGTAACTCAGTAGAGTAACAGTTCATTATCAAGCCCCAGTTTAACTCAGTAGAGTAATAGTTCATTATCAAGCCCCAGTGTAACTCAGTAGAGTAACAGTTCATTATCAAGCCCCAGTGTAACTCAGTAGAGTAACAGTTCATTATCAAGCCCCAGTGTAACTCAGTAGAGTAACAGTTCATTATCAAACCCCAGTGTTTCCCCTCAGTAGAGTAACAGTTCATTATCAAGCCCCAGTGTAACTCAGTGGAGTAACAGTTCATCATCAAGCCCCAGTGTTTCCCCTCAGTAGAGTAACAGTTCATTATCAAGCCCCAGTGTAACTCAGTAGAGTAACAGTTCATTATCAAGCCCCAGTGTAACTCAGTAGAGTAACAGTTCATTATCAAGCCCCAGTGTAACTCAGTAGAGTAACAGTTCATTATCAAGCCCCAGTGTAACTCAGTAGAGTAACAGTTCATTATCAAGCCCCAGTGTAACTCAGTAGAGTAACAGTTCATTATCAAGCCCCAGTGTTTCTCCTCAGTAGAGTAACAGTTCATTATCAAGCCCCAGTGTTAACTCAGTAGAGTAACAGTTCATTATCAAGCCCCAGTGTAACTCAGTAGAGCAACAGTTCATTATCAAGCCCCAGTGTAACTCAGTAGAGTAACAGTTCATTATCAAGCCCCAGTGTAACTCAGTAGAGTAACAGTTCATCATCAAGCCCCAGTGTTTAACTCAGTAGAGTAACAGTTCATCATCAAGCCCCAGTGTTTCTCCTCAGTAGAGTAACAGTTCATTATCAAGCCCCAGTGTAACTCAGTAGAGTAACAGTTCATTATCAAGCCCCAGTGTTTCCCTCAGTAGAGTAACAGTTCATTATCAAGCCCCAGTGTAACTCAGTAGAGTAACAGTTCATTATCAAGCCCCAGTGTTTCTCCTCAGTAGAGTAACAGTTCATTATCAAGCCCCAGTGTTTAACTCAGTAGAGTAACAGTTCATTATCAAGCCCCAGTGTAACTCAGTAGAGTAACAGTTCATTATCAAGCCCCAGTGTTTATCAGTAGAGTAATGGGTTCATTATCAAGCCCCAGTGTAACTCAGTAGAGTAACAGTTCATTATCAAGCCCCAGTGTAACTCAGTAGAGTAACAGTTCATTATCAAGCCCCAGTGTTTCCCCTCAGTAGAGTAACAGTTCATCATCAAGCCCCAGTGTAACTCAGTAGAGTAACAGTTCATCATCAAGCCCCAGTGTAACTCAGTAGAGTAACAGTTCATATCAAGCCCCAGTGTAACTCAGTAGAGTAACAGTTCATTATCAAGCCCCAGTGTAACTCAGTAGAGTAACAGTTCATTATCAAGCCCCAGTGTAACTCAGTAGAGTAACAGTTCATTATCAAGCCCCAGTGTTTCCCCTCAGTAGAGTAACAGTTCATTATCAAGCCCCAGTGTAACTCAGTAGAGTAACAGTTCATATCAAGCCTAATTGTAACTCCAGTAGAGTAACAGTTCATTATCAAGCCCCAGTGTAACTCAGTAGAGTAACAGTTCATTATCAAGCCCCAGTGTAACTCAGTAGAGTAACAGTTCATTATCAAGCACCAGTGTAACTCAGTAGAGTAACAGTTCATTATCAAGCCCCAGTGTAACTCAGTAGAGTAACAGTTCATTATCAAGCCCCAGTGTAACTAGTAGAGTAACAGTTCATTATCAAGCCCCAGTGTAACTCAGTAGAGTAACAGTTCATTATCAAGCCCCAGTGTAACTCAGTGAAGTAACAGTTCCCCTCAGTAGAGTAACAGTTCATTATCAAGCCCCAGTGTAACTCAGTAGAGTAACAGTTCATTATCAAGCCCCAGTGTAACTCAGTAGAGTAACAGTTCATTATCAAGCCCCAGTGTAACTCAGTAGAGTAACAGTTCATTATCAAGCCCCAGTGTAACTCAGTAGAGTAACAGTTCATTATCAAGCCCCAGTGTAACTCAGTAGAGTAACAGTTCATTATCAAGCCCCAGTGTAACTCAGTAGAGTAACAGTTCATTATCAAGCCCCAGTGTAACTCAGTAGAGTAACAGTTCATTATCAAGCCCCAGTGTAACTCAGTAGAGTAACAGTTCATTATCAGTGTAACCAGTAGAGTAACAGTCATTATCAAGCCCCAGTGTAACTCAGTAGAGTAACAGTTCATTATCAAGCCCCAGTGTAACTCAGTAGAGTAACAGTTCATTATCAAGCCCCAGTGTAACTCAGTAGAGTAACAGTTCATTATCAAGCCCCAGTGTAACTCAGTAGAGTAACAGTTCATCATCAAGCCCCAGTGTAACTCAGTAGAGTAACAGTTCATTATCAAGCCCCAGTGTAACTCAGTAGAGTAACAGTTCATTATCAAGCCCCAGTGTCTCCTCAGTAGAGTAACAGTTCATCATCAAGCCCCAGTGTTTCTCCTCAGTAGAGTAACAGTTCATTATCAAGCCCCAGTGTAACTCAGTAGAGTAACAGTTCATCATCAAGCCCCAGTGTAACTCAGTAGAGTAACAGTTCATTATCAAGCCCCAGTGTAACTCAGTAGAGTAACAGTTAATTATCAAGCCCCAGTGTAACTCAGTAGAGTAACAGTTCATTATCAAGCCCCAGTGTAACTCAGAGGTAACAGTTCATTATATCAAGCCCCAGTGTAACTCAGTAGAGTAACAGTTCATTATCAAGCCCCAGTGTAACTCAGTAGAGTAACAGTTCATTATCAAGCCCCAGTGTAACTCAGTAGAGTAACAGTTCATTATCAAGCCCCAGTGTAACTCAGTAGAGTAACAGTTCATCATCAAGCCCCAGTGTAACTCAGTAGAGTAACAGTTCATTATCAAGCCCCAGTGTAACTCAGTAGAGTAACAGTTCATTATCAAGCCCCAGTGTAACTCAGTAGAGTAACAGTTCATTATCAAGCCCCAGTGTAACCAGTAGAGTAACAGTTCATTATCAAGCCCCAGTGTAACTCAGTAGAGTAACAGTTCATTATCAAGTCCCCAGTGTAACTCAGTAGAGTAACAGTTCATTATCAAGCCCCAGTGTAACTCAGTAGAGTAACAGTTCATTATCAAGCCCCAGTGTAACTCAGTAGAGTAACAGTTCATTATCAAGCCCCAGTGTAACTCAGTAGAGTAACAGTTCATTATCAAGCTCCAGTGTAACTCAGTAGAGTAACAGTTCATTATCAAGCCCCAGTGTAACTCAGTAGAGTAACAGTTCATTATCAAGCCCCAGTGTAACTCAGTAGAGTAACAGTTCATTATCAAGCCCCAGTGTAACTCAGTAGAGTAACAGTTCATTATCAAGCCCCAGTGTAACTCAGTAGAGTAACAGTTCATTATCAAGCCCCAGTGTAACTCAGTAGAGTAACAGTTCATTATCAAGCCCCAGTGTAACTCAGTAGAGTAACAGTTCATTATCGCCCTGATGTAACTCAGTAGAGTAACAGTTCATTATCAAGCCCCAGTGTAACTCAGTAGAGTAACAGTTCATCATCAAGCCCCAGTGTAACTCAGTAGAGTAACAGTTCATCATCAAGCCCCAGTGTAACTCAGTAGAGTAACAGTTCATTATCAAGCCCCAGTGTAACTCAGTAGAGTAACAGTTCATCATCAAGCCCCAGTGTAACTCAGTAGAGTAACAGTTCATTATCAAGCCCCAGTGTAACTCAGTAGAGTAACAGTTCATCATCAAGCCCCAGTGTAACTCAGTAGAGTAACAGTTCATTATCAAGCCCCAGTGTAACTCAGTAGAGTAACAGTTCATTATCAAGCCCCAGTGTAACTCAGTAGAGTAACAGTTCATCATCAAGCCCCAGTGTAACTCAGTAGAGTAACAGTTCATTATCAAGCCCCAGTGTAACTCAGTAGAGTAACAGTTCATTATCAAGCCCCAGTGTTTCTCCTCAGCAGAGTAACAGTTCATTATCAAGCCCCAGTGTTTCTCCTCAGTAGAGTAACAGTTAATTATCAAGCCCCAGTGTAACTCAGTAGAGTAACAGTTCATCATCAAGCCCCAGTGTAACTCAGTAGAGTAACAGTTCATTATCAAGCCCCAGTGTTTCTCCTCAGTAGAGTAACAGTTAATTATCAAGCCCCAGTGTAACTCAGTAGAGTAACAGTTCATTATCAAGCCCCAGTGTAACTCAGTAGAGTAACAGTTCAGTCAAGAGTAACTCAGTAGAGTAACAGTTTATCAAGCCCCAGTGTAACTCAGTAGAGTAACAGTTCATTATCAAGCCCCAGTGTAACTCAGTAGAGTAACAGTTCATTATCAAGCCCCAGTGTAACTCAGTAGAGTAACAGTTCATTATCAAGCCCCAGTGTAACTCAGTAGAGTAACAGTTCATTATCAAGCCCCAGTGTAACTCAGTAGAGTAACAGTTCATCATCAAGCCCCAGTGTAACTCAGTAGAGTAACAGTTCATTATCAAGCCCCAGTGTAACCAGTAGAGTAACAGTTCATTATCAAGCCCCAGTGTAACTCAGTAGAGTAACAGTTCATTATCAAGCCCCAGTGTAACTCAGTAGAGTAACAGTTCATTATCAAGCCCCAGTGTAACTCAGTAGAGTAACAGTTCATTCAGTAGAGTAACTCAGTAGAGTAACAGTTCATCATCAAGCCCCAGTGTAACTCAGTAGAGTAACAGTTCATTATCAAGCCCCAGTGTAACTCAGTAGAGTAACAGTTCATTATCAAGCCCCAGTGTAACTCAGTAGAGTAACAGTTTCATCATCAAGCCCCAGTGTAACTCAGTAGAGTAACAGTTCATTATCGTCCCAGTGTAACTCAGTAGAGTAACAGTTCATTATCAAGCCCCAGTGTAACTCAGTAGAGTAACAGTTCATTATCAAACCCCAGTGTCAGTAACAGTTCATCAAGCCCCAGTGTAACTCAGTAGAGTAACAGTTCATTATCAAGCCCCAGTGTAACTCAGTAGAGTAACAGTTCATTATCAAGCCCCAGTGTAACTCAGTAGAGTAACAGTTCATTATCAAGCCCCAGTGTAACTCAGTGCAGAGTAACAGTTCATTATCAAGCCCCAGTGTAACTCAGTAGAGTAACAGTTCATCATCAAGCCCCAGTGTAACTCAGTAGAGTAACAGTTCATTCATCAAGCCCCAGTGTAACTCAGTAGAGTAACAGTTCATTATCAAGCCCCAGTGTAACTCAGTAGAGTAACAGTTCATTATCAAGCCCCAGTGTAACTCAGTAGAGTAACAGTTCATTATCAAGCCCCAGTGTAACTCAGTAGAGTAACAGTTCATTATCAAGCCCCAGTGTAACTCAGTAGAGTAACAGTTCATTATCAAGCCCCAGTGTAACTCAGTAGAGTAACAGTTCATTATCAAGCCCCAGTGTAACTCAGTAGAGTAACAGTTCATTATCAAGCCCCAGTGTAACTCAGTAGAGTAACAGTTCATTATCAAGCCCCAGTGTAACTCAGTAGAGTAACAGTTCATTATCAAGCCCCAGTGTAACTCAGTAGAGTAACAGTTCATCATCAAGCCCCAGTGTAACTCCAGTAGAGTAACAGTTCATTATCAAGCCCCAGTGTAACTCAGTAGAGTAACAGTTCATTATCAAGCCCCAGTGTAACTCAGTAGAGTAACAGTTCATTATCAAGCCCCAGTGTAACTCAGTAGAGTAACAGTTCATCATCAAGCCCCAGTGTAACTCAGTAGAGTAACAGTTCATCATCAAGAGTAACTCAGTAGAGTAACAGTTCATTATCAAGCCCCAGTGTAACTCAGTAGAGTAACTCAGTTCATTCATCAAGTTCATTATCCCCAGTGTAACTCAGTAGAGTAACAGTTCATCATCAAGCCCCAGTGTAACTCAGTAGAGTAACAGTTCATTATCAAGCCCCAGTGTAACTCAGTAGAGTAACAGTTCATTTTCAAGCCCCAGTGTAACTCAGTAGAGTAACAGTTCATTATCAAGCCCCAGTGTAACTCAGTAGAGTAACAGTTCATTATCAAGCCCCAGTGTAACTCAGTAGAGTAACAGTTCATTATCAAGCCCCAGTGTAACTCAGTAGAGTAACAGTTCATTATCAAGCCCCAGTGTAACTCAGTAGAGTAACAGTTCATTATCAAGCCCCAGTGTAACTCAGTAGAGTAACAGTTCATTATCAAGCCCCAGTGTAACTCAGTAGAGTAACAGTTCATTATCAAGCCCCAGTGTAACTCAGTAGAGTAACAGTTCATTATCAAGCCCCAGTGTAACTCAGTAGAGTAACAGTTCATTATCAAGCCCCAGTCTAACTCAGTAGAGTAACAGTTCATTATCAAGCCCCAGTGTAACTCAGTAGAGTAACAGTTCATTATCAAGCCCCAGTGTAACTCAGTAGAGTAACAGTTCATTATCAAGCCCCAGTGTAACTCAGTAGAGTAACAGTTCATCATCAAAGCCCCAGTGTAACTCCAGTAGAGTAACAGTTCATTATCAAGCCCCAGTGTAACTCAGTAGAGTAACAGTTCATCATCAAGCCCCAGTGTAACTCAGTAGAGTAACAGTTCATTATCAAGCCCCAGTGTAACTCAGTAGAGTAACAGTTCATCATCAAGCCCCAGTGTAACTCAGTAGAGTAACAGTTCATCATCAAGCCCCAATGTAACTCAGTAGAGTAACAGTTCATCATCAAGCCCCCAGTGTAACTCAGTAGAGTAACAGTTCATTATCAAGCCCCAGTGTAACCAGTAGAGTAACAGTTCATTATCAAGCCCCAGTGTAACTCAGTAGAGTAACAGTTCATTATCAAGCCCCAGTGTAACTCAGTAGAGTAACAGTTCATCATCAAGCTCCCAGTGTAACTCAGTAGAGTAACAGTTCATCATCAAGCCCCAGTGTAACTCAGTAGAGTAACAGTTCATTATCAAGCCCCAGTGTAACTCAGTAGAGTAACAGTTCATTATCAAGCCCCAGTGTAACTCAGTAGAGTAACAGTTCATCATCAAGCCCCAGTGTAACTCAGTAGAGTAACAGTTCATCATCAAGCTGATGTAACTCAGTAGAGTAACAGTTCATTATCAAGCCCAGTAACTCAGTAGAGTAACAGTTCATCATCAAGCCCCAGTGTAACTCAGTAGAGTAACAGTTATCAAGCCCCAGTGTAACTCAGTAGAGTAACAGTTCATTATCAAGCCCCAGTGTAACTCAGTAGAGTAACAGTTCATTATCAAACCCCTCAGTAGAGTAACAGTTCCTCATCAAGCCCCAGTGTTTCCCCTCAGTAGAGTAACAGTTCATTATCAAGCCCCAGTGTAACTCAGTAGAGTAACAGTTCATTATCAAGCCCAGTGTTTCTCCTCAGTAGAGTAACAGTTCATTATCAAGCCCCAGTGTAACTCAGTAGAGTAACAGTTCATTATCAAGCCCCAGTGTTCATCATCAAGCCCCAGTGTAACTCAGTAGAGTAACAGTTCATCATCAAGCCCCAGTGTAACTCAGTAGAGTAATAGTTCATTATCAAGCCCCAGTGTAACTCAGTAGAGTAACAGTTCATCATCAAGCCCCAGTGTAACTCAGTAGAGTAACAGTTCATTATCAAGCCCCAGTGTAACTCCAGTAGAGTAACAGTTCATCATCAAGCCCAGTGTAACTCAGTAGAGTAACAGTTCCAGCCCCAGTGTAACTCAGTAGAGTAACAGTTCATCATCAAACCCCAGTGTAACTCAGTAGAGTAACAGTTCATTATCAAGCCCCAGTGTAACTCAGTAGAGTAACAGTTCATTATAAAGCCCCAGTGTAACTCAGTAGAGTAACTAGTTCATTATCAAGCCCCAGTGTAACTCAGTAGAGTAATAGTTCATCATCAAGCCCCAGTGTAACTCAGTAGAGTAATAGTTCATCATCAAGCCATAAATGGGCCCTGTGGAACAACAGGTAGAGCGAAGCAAATACCCCATAATGACAACGCAAAAACAGGTTTTAGAAATGCTTGCAAATTTATTACAAATAAAAATTGAAATACCTTATTTACATAAGTATTCAGACCTTTGGAGAGTGAGAGAGAGAGCACATAGTGTGTACACTAGATAGAGAGAGAGTGTACACTAGATAGAGAGAGAGAGAGAGAGTGTACACTAGAGAGAAACTGACTATAACAGGTGTCCCTGGGTCAGCATTTAGAGGTCAGGGGTCAAAGGTGTTAAAGGAAGAGCGGAAGTCTCTCTCCCAGTTCCTGTCCTTCTCCCTCCTCCCTCCTGCTCTCCCTCCTTCATCCCCCCTCCTCCCCCTCTCCCCCCGACCCTCCTTCCCCATCCGTCTGACTGCCTTCGGGTCTTTGGGTTGGAAGTGTGTGACCTTGGGTCGGGGTGTGGGTCCGTACCCCAGGCCTCTACTGTCCCTCTTCAGGACGGTCCGGACCGGGGGGGTTTATGACCCTCCCCTTCGGGCCCCAGCCCTCCAGGGGTCCACCCGGAGCGCAGCATCATCTGGTAGGCGGGGGTGGAGGGGGAGGCAGTAGTGGGGGAGTGGGGCTGGTGCTGGAGAGAGAGAACAGGAGGGTGGAGGAGAGGTGTGTCTCCGGAGGAGAGGAGTAGTGGACACTGCAGACTGGACACCACTGGGCCTGATCTCTGGGTGGACTGGTTCTGATGAGACTGGACTGCTGCTACCGCTGGGGGAGAACTGGGGGGAGGGGGCAGAGGGAGAGAGAGGGGTGGGTGGGGGGAGAGGAGCAACAAGGGAGGAGAAAAACGAGTATCTCCTTGACAACAAACCTTCAATCACAGGTCTTATTTCTACACTAGGACAGAGGTAGGAGGCCTCAGATACTGCAGGACGGTGTTCCAACTAGGCACCACACCTGACCAGGTCAGGGATTGTCTATATTCACCACACCTGAACAACTGACCACCTGACCAGGTCAGGGATGGTCTATATTCACCACACCTGAACAACTGACCACCTGACCAGGTCAGGGATGGTCTATATTCACCACACCTGACCAGGTCAGGGATTGTCTATGTTCACCACACCTGACCAGGTCAGGGATTGTCTATATTCACCACACCTGAACAACTGACCAGGTCAGGGATTGTCTATATTCACCACACCTGATCAGGTCAGGGATGGTCTATATTCACCACACCTGAACAACTGACCAGGTCAGGGATTGTCTATATTCACCACACCTGTCCAGGTCAGGGATGGTCTATATTCACCACACCTGATCAGGTCAGGGATGGTCTATATTCACCACACCTGAACAACTGACCAGGTCAGGGATTGTCTATATTCACCACACCTGTCCAGGTCAGGGATGGTCTATATT